>NC_068998.1:54335620-54347706 GCF_001194135.2 Octopus bimaculoides
ACTGTTGGTGGTGGCGGTGGTGGTGGTGGTGGTGCTGGGAGAATTGGTCGTAGAAACTGTACTATGAGTGATAGCGGTGCTGCCACCGTTGCTGCTGCCGTTGTTGTTGTTACTAGAAGTGGTAGGACTAGTCGTCGTAGCAGCAGAAGCAGCAGCAGCAGCTGTAGTAGTAGTAGTAGTAGTAGTAGTAGTAGTTGTGGTAGTAATAACAGTAGATACTGAACCAGCAAGTTGAAGGGCAACCTGAGATGATATGATCAGGGGCTGTTGGTCTGTGACAGGGCTGTCTGCACTGACCAACGATAGGGAGCCGCCTTGCTCATAGTCTCTCCGGAAGCAGTGCATGTTCAACAATACATCGAGATTAGCTCGGAAGTCTTCAGCGTTAATTTCTGTTGAACCAGTCTCTAGGATCTGACTACCTTTACTTATGAAGCTATTAGATGTGCTGACGTTCATCAACAAGTTGCTACTGTCTTTATTGCTCTCATTCATACCACTGATACTGCTTCCTTTCCCAGTGCTGCTACCACCACTACCACCAGCACCACCACCACCACCACCACCACCACTACTACTGCTCTCACTATTACTGCTACCACTTTCACTATTGGTTGATACACATTTTCTGTGAGCTTTAGGCTTCTGTGTCGGCTGAACTTTCTCCCAAAATACCCGACTCAAATCTACATTTGGAGCGTTTCCCATATAATTAACATTGGGCAAATCTGAAATGTGAGTTGATTTCTTTTTGTGGGTTCCACCTTGTTTCGGTTTGCCAGCATCTACGTTCTGCAATGGTACAGACTGGCTGCGAGAGGTTGGCTTAGAGTTTTTGATAATTTGGCCAGACTTGCTCGACCGACCGATATTTAATCTTTCTTCATTTTTGCTTTTTGCTGTCTTAACCGACGGCATTTTAGTGAAGTCGGCCTGAGTGGTGGTGGCCGGATGTTCCACTGAGACGGTCGGATGGTCCCCAGCAGCTACTGGAATGACAACCGCACTGCGATCTTTCAATAAAGAGAGTTTATAAGAGAAAGGATATGCTGCTGACACGGCTAATCTCTTTTTCATTACCAAAGGTTCTTTATTTCCAGCATTGTGATTCTCAGATCCTGAAGATTTCAACTCTGTTTCTGATGCTTTTGCATTCAAGGTCTCCTCACTTTCTGTGTCAATTGTGCTGGACATGGTACCACTGTTATCAGACAAGCATCTCACTAAATGAGGTGCACTTGCCTTTTTCGATGACTCCACATTGTTACTTGGGTTGCTATCTTTTGTTGAACGTCTTCTGCTCGTTCTGCTTTTGCCAGAGTTACTGTTTGATACGGATTTGGAGCGAGTTTTCGTTCTTGCTTTTGGCATTGTCGCAGCTACTATTGATGTTGGTGTTACTGTAGTTGTTGTTGTTGCTGTCGATGTTGTTGTAGTTATTGCTGCTGTCTGCTGTTGTTCTGCATGGCTAGCGTTGGTTCCGGATAAGCTGCTATGACTTTGGGTTTGATAAGAGGGGCCGATTCCTTGTGCTGCTTTCTGATTTAGCATTCGAATGGCATTTTCGTAGGAAGGGGGATTCTTGGCTTTCAACAGGTTCAGTAGTTCTTTATTGTTTTCTTTATTTAATTTATTTGGGTGCTGAGAACTACTCCCTGGGGCTTGAACTTTGGAAGTTGAAGAGCCAGTCACAGAATGTAATTGGTGAGATAGAATCTTACTGGCTACGGTGGCCGTAGGACGAATGGGAGGTGGATCATAAGTATTAGAACCTAATGAGCTTCCATGGATGGGAGTAAAGGTTTTTGGTGAGGGTGGGAGATTTGTCGGACTGGTCACCGAGCTTCCGTTTGAGCCCTGAGAAAGAATGAGTGGTGTATAATGTTGAAGAAGTTGATCTGTGACAGGGCTTTGAGTTGGTGGTTCACAACTCGATGACCGAGATTCAAAACCAGTAATGATATTGTTCAGCAAAGGGTCAGTTGTAGTTGATGAAGAATTCGAGACAGCAGGTGGAGTACTGTGTATAGGGCTTGCACTGCTGTAGCCACTATCTGACACTGGGGTGTGAGAACCAGCTTTGTCATAGTTCATAGTGTGCCACCTTTGCGTTATAGTAACATTAGGAGCCACAAATTCTGGTGCCTGAGAAGAAGACACTTGGAGAGCTGCTATGTCACATAAAGGTGTAGGTTGCACAGAAGAAACATGTTGTGGTTGCTGCAGTAACTGCTGCTGCTGCTGTTGTTGTTGTTGTTGATTGTGGTGAAGGAGTGCAACTGCAGGGAACCGAGTTTGCTTTACTTCGGTCCCTTTCCGAACTACAGCTTGTGCATCAGGAATCACAAATGTGTTTTTTTTTTTAATGAGAAGATCCCCGATTGGACGGTTAATTGTTGAGTTATTAGAGGCATCACTGCTGTTATTAATTTTGTGGTTGCCTTCACTTAACAGTGAAATGGATGTTGTAGCACCTTTGAAGTTAACTTCAGAGACAAACTCATTAGTACTAAGAGCTGTTGTAACAGTTACAGACCCAGGCCCTTCAGAAGGAATGGACGTGTTGGTTTGGTTCAATAAATCTTCCACATCATGCTTAAGATCAGGAAACGGTTGTTCGTTAGCGCCACCCGTTGGAAATACAGAGTTGTTTTGGCTGTTACAAGTCATCGATTCGGTAATGAAGTCAGCAACATCAGATGGCAGCTCATCTTCAATAAAATCCTTTTTCCCTTCGCTACTAGAAGCCTGTAAGATGTCGGACAAAAAGTTTGACTTCACTTGTTTGATACGTTGTTGATGTTCTTGCAGTGTCTGCTGCCGAAGGGATATGTCAGTGAGATGTTTTTGAAGCAAACTAGAATCTGAAGACATTTTTCTCTTGGCACTGCTTTTGTTGGCTGTTTTATCTCCGAGACTATTTGAGGTCGGATTTGGCTCGACAGATTGTAAGAAGGAAGGGAGAGAATCGGGTGCAGAACGCTTGAAAGCAGCAAGTTCTGAAGCCACCTGGTGGGGAGATAACTCTGCAAAAGAAACACCTTGTGCAGATAACTGATTGTTAGTATCACTGCTAACAGCATCCAGATGGTGACTAATAGTAGATACAGCATCTTTGGCCAGACACGGGTTAATATTCAAAGTATCAGTGATATGCTTATCAGCTGGCTGTGACGACTGTCTCTGGAGCAGCTTTATAGAAAGATTTGCGGTCTTACCACTAATCCCAGTGGACATGGTCTGGGCATGGGAACTCATCTTGCTGGTAGAGAGCCATTGACTCGATCCAGGGCTGGACAATCCAAGGCTTACCATTTGCGGAGTACTGTCCAGCAAAGCATCCTTTTCTACACTCGATATGTCAGGGCTTTGAACAGATTCTACAATGGCACTGCTGCTCACAGAATTGTCCAATGTATCTGAAGAATTACTTAATATGTCCGACCAGTCTTGACCAGCAGAGATCAAAGAAACATTTGCTTCAATTTTTTCTGCCAAATCAGCAGCAAGTTTGTTTACCTGGGTTTTCTTTTTGGAATTGTTGCAAACGGGTTTATCGCTGGCTTTTCGTTTGCGGTTATTCGAGGGTTTGTCTGAGTGAGCTTTGAGCAAGTGTTCGTTAGAAGGAGGGTTGAAATCTATGATCAGTGAATCAGAATTATCTGCACCCACCTGGTTAGATTGGACAACAGGGAAGGTGATGGTCGAGTCGATCGGTTTGTTTTCAGTTAAGATAGTCTGTGATGAAGTAGAAGACATATGGCTGGAGACTAACTGGTTGCTGTAAGTTACAACTGTATCCGTTTGCAAACATGTGTTCTTGTCACTGAGGGGAGGAGGAGGAGGAGGAGGTGGAACAGAGAGTTGTTGCTGAGCAGGCATACTAACAGCTACAGGTTCAGTACTGACAAAAGCAATCGTCCCATTGCTTGTTAATGTACCAAGATGAAGTAAACCAGTTGTTACCGGAGTTGTGATGTTACCCTGAGATACTGAAAAGAATGTGTCGCCTGACAAAGTTCGACCACACGACGGAGGTCTTGAAAAAATTAAAGACTCTCCAGATGCTGCTCCAGTCTGAGAATTAACCATGTCTTCTTCGTTGATGGAACCAGGTAACACAGTCGACGCCGCTGCCACTTCGGACTGAAGTGACATTTCTTCTAGATTAGATTCAGAACTCGATGGAGAACTTTTTAAATTCAAGCAGCTGTCTAAAAGAGTTTCATGGATGGGTTCTAATTTCACTTCCTCCAAAGGACTGTCAGGGTTTGATTTAGTTTCCGGAGAATCTTCAGAACTCAGCAGTTCGTTTAAGATTTTAGTTTGCGAAAGTTCGTTTGAGTTCAGGTCAGAGTTGAGTAAAGGTCTCAAAAGAGATGGCGGTTGTTGTTGTTGTTGAGGTGGTGGTGGTTGTTGTTGTTGGGGAGTTTCTTGTTTGGTCTGAGATGCAGCAGCAATTTGTTCCCTTTTACAAACAATGACGGCGCTATCACTAGGGTAAGATTCAGAGGAATTTATTGATTGAGTGAAATCACTTAGAAATATTTTAGCAATCGACTGAGGTTGGTTCACATTGTTTGCACCATTGGGCTCGTTTGAATTAGCAATATCAACAGAAGATTCAACCATAGCAGTTTTGCCAACTGAAGCAATGGTAGATAATGGGATTTGAGCAGATGTGCAATCTAATTTACCTGGTTCCATTTTTACTGCTACCTGAGGAATGGTGGCATCTGTGGCCAACATGTTTGCAAGTGAACCAACTTGTGGCTGGGAAGCATCTGCCAAACTAAAGTTGAAACCTGAAAGCAAAGTTCCTTCTAACTGGATGTTTTTAGAGATCATAAACTGATTCTGGTTCTCTATTGGACATTCTTGTACATCAGACAGACCAGTTAGACCACCGGCCAAAGAAAGTCCAATGGCTGGAGCAGTTTGAATGGTGTTGTTTGGTGGTTCTTCCGTAGCAACTGCAGGCTGAGTATTGATGGAGGTGAACAGCTGCTGAGTAGGAATTGAAAGGTTGGTAGCACTCAATTGTATAGTTTTGAGACTAAGTTGTTCGTTATTAGCAGAAATACATCCTGGGTTGTTGCTGAGGGAGGAGACGGCATCAGGTTTGGGAACGATATTGCTTGTGATTGATGGAATGGTTTGGAGAATGGTTGCTGCCGTTACAGCAGATTGCTGATCCAAATTAGTTCCTGAAACAATGGCTGGAGTGTTCTGAGCAGACGATAGAAACACATTACCGGAATGACCCATGGCTCCAGAAGCTGGGGACCCCAAAATTATGAGAAGTTCATTTGACTTGCTAACATGGTTGACAGGAATAGTAACGACTTCTGTTACAGTTGCAACAGAATTGAACGGGGATGCGGTAGAAGTGGATGATGCAAGTGATGCAGGGAGTGATGTCACGCTGTTACTTTGGCTCAGGGCTTCAACTTGTTCTCGAGCACGTTTTTCTTTCAAAATTGCAGATATCGGCCGACAATCGTAATGTGGAAAGTCAGAGGTACTTGTACTTGGTTCCTGTAGTAACGACAATACTGTTTTAGGTTGCATGGCCTTTGGACGTATTGGTGCAAAGCGGGATCGAGATCGTTTGGAAACCGATGGAGATGTTTGACTGATTAATTCTACAGAACTTACAGGCACACTTTCAGACTCCCCACTTGCTTTACTAGATGGAACCTGCACATAGTTGCCACTCTGTCCACAATTAGGAGAAGAAGGTGATGATGAGTTTTCATTCGATTCTAACATTTGTGCTAAAATACTTGGCTCCGAGTTATGCTCAGCTGCCTTCTGTGATGACGATGGAACTGCGTAATCAGTTGATTGTGTTGTCTTTGTGTCTGCCACATTCTGCAAATGCATCTGTGAAAAAGGAACAAATGCACTTTTTGCATAACCAGGCTGCGAAACAAGGGGTACTCCACTCCCAACTCGTGAAGTTTTATCAAGAATCACATTTAGGGAAAAGGTACCACTATTGCTATTCACACTGTTATCTGTCTGATTATCCCCAGCATCGGCCCCAGCGCCATTGTTCTCATCAACGGATGACTGGCTTTTCTGCAAGTTGTCTTCACTTTCTTCATTAGGTGTTGACAATATGGCTGATAAACTCGACCCAGCATTACTTTTGGGCTTGCTACATCCTTTCTCATCAACCCAACTTTGAGCTGGGATCACAGATGGCTTTTTCACAGAAAGAAAGTTTTCCAGTTGGTCTATTTTGGGTTTTGTGTCTGCTGAATCGTGGCCGCCCTCCTTTTTGGAGAGCTGAGACGTAGATCTTTCATCAGATTGATCACAAATACTGGATGATTTATCTGGAGTTTTCTCTTGGAAAAGAGATCGAGCAGATAACAGTTTTAATGGCTGGGAAAGAGAATGTGCAGCAATGTTTGAAGCCACATCTTGGCAATTTGGTTGATGCCATCTCCTGTCTGCTGCGGCAGCAGCCGTTGCATAACTCGTAGGTTGGTCTTTGATGCGAGATTTACTATCAGATAATGCAGTCGGCATGAGTAAGTTCTCCAAACTACTTGATGATCGAAATCGTAAACAAGATGATGGTGATAAAAACTTGGTCTTCGGGCTAGGAAGGCCCGGGGTGTGAGTTTCGTTTCGTGTCCTTTGCGGAGATTTGCTATCAAATTCATTCTCTTGCCTTTGTTGATGTAGACGACGTTTCTGCTCTTTCAGTATTTCTCGTTCTTGCAGCTTACGTTGGAGTTGTAATTGTGTTTCTCGATGCTTGTCTCCACCAGAAGTATTGGAGAAAAGAGATGACATTGCAGCTAAACAGAGACAGAGAGAGAAAAGAAAAAAAAACAACATAAGTTATTCAGTAATTATCTGAATGTTAAAAATATATTTGGGTTCTTTCTTACTTATACTCTAATCTCACTCAATGTACCCTGGGTACTCATGCTGCACCCCTAATTTAATGTTAAGTCTTGGTACAGAATCTTTTTCCATTCACAGTTTTAGTTTTGACCCCTGTATAAGTCACACCCCGGGTGTTTATATTTTAAGTTACAATCAAGTATAAAATAGTGTGACTCATACACAAGTAAATAAAGTGCATGCGTGTGTGCAGGAATTCAAAGACAAAACAACTTGGCCCCTAAGTGTGTGTGTGTATGAGAGAGAGATACAGAGAGAGAGAGAGGGGGAGATAAAAGTAAAAATATAAGAAAAATATATTTAAAAAAGCTTAATCTCTTCACAATGGTTTTTGCAATGCAAGGTCAGACAGTCATAATATTAATTCTATACCTAATAGTCATGAATAGATCTAAAAGACGCTATAGACCAGATGTTCATTTATAATAGACAATGCAAAAATATAAATGTTAATTCTTCAAATTATTTTTTAATTAATTGAAATAATAAAAGAAACTACGAAACAGCAACAATTTTGTTAAGAGAATAATTGACCAAATTTCACCAGAATTTGAAAGGATGGCAGTCAATGTTGACTCGAGTAGACCCAAGAAAGAGGAAAGAAAATTATTTAAGTCAGACAGTTTTCTGTTTTTACCAACTCACAGACTCATCTAGATGAACCAATGACTCTCAGACTTTTGGTAGTTTAGATCTTCCTCTCAGCCCATGATACTTTACAAATGCCTAACCCCACCAATGGTTTGCCCCACCCAACTAAACCTGCCCTAATTATTTTAACCCAACAGACTCTAATTTGGTGCAGGGGTTTTTTAGCCATATTCTCTTAGACTTTCCTAACCAGTATGGGCTCTGCTTGGCTCATGGTCAAGAAATTTGTTTCTCAACCACATAGTTCTGGGTTCAGTCCCACTGTGTGGCACCTTGGGCAAGTGTCTTCCACTATAGCCCAGGGTCAACCAAAGCCATTTGAATGGGTTTGATAGATGGAAAATGAAAGCCATTGTGTCTGTGTATATCCTTGTCTTGACATCATATGCCCCAGTACTTATTTTACAGACCCTGGAAGAGTAAAAAGCAAAACCAACCTCAGTGGTATTTGAACTTAAAACCTAAAACTACATGCTGCAAAGCATTTGTTTGTCTGTTGCAACACTGGTTACGTGAATCCACTGCTGATATTTTAAATAAATATTGGTCTTAAATTTTGACAAAAGGCCAGCAGTTTCTGAGGAGGGGCCAAATCGTTTAAATCAACCACAAATGCTCAACTGGTCCCTTGCTTTATTGACCTCAAAAGGATGAAAGGCAAAACCAGCCTCAGCACAATTTGAACTTAGAACATAAAGACCTATGAAGCGCCATCTAGCATTTTGTCTGGTGTGCTCACCATTCTGCCAGCTTACAGCCTTACATTATAAACGAATATTAATGAGCATTAGTAAGAAATATTGCAATATTAGACAAAAAAAAAAAGAGAATGTTAAACTTGTATATTAATAATGTGTTAGAAATTAGTATTGAGAAACAAGAAAATTATCTGAGGTTAAAGCCAAGAGGAAAACTTTTAAATAACGCACCAAAATGTTCTGTCAGTATTAAGCTCAGCCAAGGACACATAAGGCAATGCTTTTAACACAAATTTCACCTGCCAATTTGATAATAATAATAATTGCAAAATTCAAACCAGAGGAAAAGCTAAGATAATATTTAAAAGAAATATATTTTGAGATATTAGCAGCACAGCTGAAGTTCTCTACTTACAAGACATGGCAATAAATATATATCACTGAGAAATTGTTAGTAAAATCTATTGAAGTGAGAATGGATAATCTTTACTGTTGCATTTAATTGATTTTTTTGCTATTTGGATCAGACACTGGACTGTGACCATACCTAGGACACCACCTTTAAGGATTTTATAGTGGATGCTATCAACCTCAGAACACTTTGTCTGGGACTTATTTCAACATTCTTGTAAGATAAGAAGTTGGAAAGTGGGCATGAGGGGAGATAACTCATTTGAGCATCAATAATTGCAGAATTTTAACAGGTTTTGACTAATATAAATATGACCAACACCTTTGCGCACACACACACACACACCATGGACGTCCATGCAGTTTTTAGTTTCTATATAATGAATTTCACTCACAAGGCATTGGTCTACCCCAAGGCTATGATAGAAGATACTTGCCCAAAATAGCCGAAGTACCATGCTACAGAAGATCACATCCGGAATTACAAAATGCCAACTGAATCGCTCAACCAGCATCAATATATATTTGCTTAACCCTTCAGCATTCAGATTATTCTATCAAATATAATGGTCACCGATTCCATTCTTTTCAATTAATACTGCATTATCTCTCGTAGCTTTCAGATTTCAATAATGGGATTGCTTATTTCTAGAATGACATTGTTGGGTAGGTGTGAGAGGCTGGATCTGGTCAGTTTAGACATAAAACAGGTAGAATATATTTGGGGCTGGATGTGGCCAGTTTAAAGGGATATCTAAAGAGATTGTTTAAATCCATGTTTCTTCTATATTTGTGAAACAATCCCTTGAAAATCATGGATTTCCCTTATTCTAGTAGGGATTTACAATTATCTGGTCATTAGATCTTTATTCTTCTTTCTGATCCAAGTTGATTTGTTGAATATTCATGACCAGCTGAATATACCTGAGTGACTAAACCTACCGACTTGTAGATGAGACCAATAAAATCCAACTCTTTCTCCTAAACGAAACACTGCAAGTTAACCAAACTACCACTTCTCAATTTTACAGACTACAACACTGCTTGTAGGGCTGAGTGGTTTCGTTATCGTGGTACCTATTTACAACTAGGTGGATAGGGAGAGCAAAGAGTCAAAGTGCCTTGGCCACAGACACAATAAATATTCACCAAATATAGGATACTCCTGAACAAGCAGCCAGACTCTTGGCTGCATCTAGTCGACTCTACAGATGTAGCAATTCCATGTTCTCACAATTATTAGATTTAAATTATTAATAAAAAGCCTTGTCTATGTTGTGAGTTAATTCTCTCTACTTCTGAATGTCTAAACTGCATAGTTTGGATTAGTTCAATATATTAAAGCAGTATCTAAATAAAAATCAGAAAAATACCAAGGTATGTCACATACAGGATAAGAGAGTGTGGAGTAGGAGACGTTTTGGCACAGCCATTTTTGCTCCACCTATTTATTGTTTCTGATTCGACAATGACTTACCTGGCATCAGATAATTCAATATTGCTTTCTCTCTTTCTCTCTCTCTCTCTCTCTCTCTCTCTCTCTCTCTCTCTCTCTCTCTCTCTCTCTCTCTCAGTTTATATATGTCTGCATATTTGTCTTTTATGTGTGTAAAGAAAGGCAAAGCGTTTCGGTTGACCCTGTTCAATTAATGAATTGTAACGTTTTTTTCTCTCTCTCTTCACTGTTTGTATGTGTATATTTCTGCATGTATGAGTACGTGCATGTGTGTGCATGTGTGTGTGTGTGTGCATGTATTTGTCTCTGATGCCAAAGCATACTATTGCCAAAGAGGCTGAATGTCCAATCAGCCATGCCAAATAGCTAACGTCCAAACAGCTGCACCAAATTGTCTCCTTCTTGTAAGAAGGATGATGAGAGTCAAAGGCTTGGACCTCCTACGACATAAGCAAGCAAGCAACCATTCAAAAACACTAAGTCTCACTAAAAATACAACAGTAAGACTGGTTGATGGTGAAGAGTGTGAAATCTGAATATGACCAACCATTTGAACTGAGAGTCCCAGCCTCTTGCATAGCTGCACTGACTGTAAATGCTGCCATAGATTTGCTGTTCACATAAGAATTGCTGACGAGGAACTCCGATAGATCACGAAGACCAGTAAAACCACGTTCCAACAACTTCTCCGCCCACTCACAGACCAGTTGGCAGGAAGCATTGAACAGCTCATCTCGGCCATAGCTGTCATCGTCCTGAAAGAATAAGAGATAAGAGAAACTGGAGGTTATTTAGGAAGCATGCTGTGTCATAGACAAACAGTAACCCTGGGTACTTGGCACAAAAGTTCTATATTTTAGGAGTAAAAGATTGGGGTGTCATCACATTCTACATATACATGCATGTGTGTGTGTATGTGTGTGTGTGTAAATATATATAGGTTTGGTGCATCAGAGGTTTCCAAACTGTCTTCCAACACTTCGGTGGGTGAGTGATACTTTCTAGTTGTGTTAAGTCAAAACATAGATTTTTACAAAAAAGAATGAAATTGATAATGGTTTCAAATTTTGCCACAAGGGCAGCAATTTGAGTGTGGGGGGTGCTAACGATTCTGCCAGCTTGCCACCTTAAATTATTATTATTATTATTATTATTATTATCATTAATAATAATAATAATAATAATAATAATAATAATAATAATAATAATAATAATAATAATAACGATAACAAACTAGTTGTCGTCATCATTGTCATTATTATTATTATTTAACATGTTTTCCATGCTGACATGAGTTGGCTGTGAAATATATTTGAGATCCAACAACTCAGTGTACAATTTGTGAGATGATGTGATGTTTAATTACTAACAAAACTTAATCAATTTGTCACACAAAGTGTTTTGTTCTTAGAAAGTGTGTTGCCATTGTGAAAAGTTTGGAAAGCTCTGCCTTACAGGGTCACTCAATCTACTAGAAATAACTGCCAAATCTCCCTCAAATCCCACCCTACAAACAGAGAACACATTGGATAATATAGTCCTGGACACGCTGTGCCTGAAAAAGAAAAAGACAGGATGGTCATGGCTGGAAAGTCTGCTTGATGACAGTAGCATGAGCAACAGTCACACATACATTTAATTTTAGTGTAACAGGTTTGAAATGTTAAGAGAAACCAACCAAGGAATGGTAAAATGAAATGCCATCTAACTGGAAACAGATTAACAGAAATTCTCAGACAGGTTTCAAGAAACAGAGAAGAAATTCTTTCATTTAATTACCCTCAATTTTCTTGGAGAGATTTCCAACTCTGGTAAGACGGGTGGCTGTACCTCCAGCTTCTTGCGTATGCCACTGTACACATATCTGGTTTTAGAATTAAGGAATGGTCGATTAACCAAAGACAAGAAACAAGAAGAATTACAAGTTTTAACCTCAGGCCTATTGT
>NC_068998.1:54347834-54367866 GCF_001194135.2 Octopus bimaculoides
GTTATATCCGCTGCAACCCCCATTCCCCCAAGCCTCTCCTATATTTCTCTCCATCATTATTTACTAGTCACCTCAGCCCAAACCCCTGTATCACTTCACTTATTCTCACCCCCCCACCCCAACGTCCTTCGAGTACGTACCCCAACCCATCTTCACCACCACCATCTCTCTCTCACTAATGACCACTCTCTCTCCCTTACTCTCCGACCCATGTGTGCTTCCTTGATCCTACTCTCCAACTCACACAGCTTTCTCTTCCAACTTTCTACACCTCAGCAATTTGAGGCCATTGCTTCATGATGGCATCAGAAAATGAGAAGAAGAGATTCTTGAAGCAATGCTTAATGCCAACAACATCGACAACAACAACAACAACAAATGAAACAGCAGAACAGTCGAAAGAAGGTAGAACTTTTGGTATTTGCAGCATGAAAGGATACTTTGATTGACCTCTCTGGCCTAAACGTCTTGGCTTGATGTTTGGAAAGACACATTTCATAATCTTGCCGAAGTCAGCAGTGCTGAGTGGACGAAGGGAGAGGCTTTCGCAATAGTTTCTGGAAAATAACAACAAGTTATCACAATCATTAATATCATCATCATCATCATCATCATCATCATCAACATCATTTCTTGAAAAAATATATTACACACATACATTGGTGCCACCCAGATTTCTTGAAGAAAAAGATTACAGCTAAGACTCCTGAAAGAATTTTCTTTGTGCTGCTGTTGCTTGTGCACAGCTGGATGTGTAGATATGGGATTCAGTTCATAAACATGAGGTTCAGGGTTCTATTCTGACTGAGTGACATATTTAATCTGTTGAGTGTATATGAATAATAATAATAATGATAATAATAATAATAATAATAATAATAATAATAATAATAATAATGATAATCATGGTAATACCTATATTCTTCATAAACTTCTTTTTTGGGTAGACAGATATCACAGTTCTCTTCCAAGTGGCTCTTAATCCATGTGAATGCTTGAGTCTGTTCAACACGGCTTGTTGTATGCAGAGATGAGGTCGGACTGCTAGAAAAAAGAGAAACAATAAAATTAGATGTTGTCCTCGGGTGGTAGTGGACGGCTTATGATTTACGAAGGCAGAATGTAAATTAATACTGATGATATTTTGTCAACTTTAAGGTGTTACACAATGGCCCTGCGCTTGAGCTACAGATCTCCACTTCTTGCTACAATCAAACCATACAATTTCAGCATTTGCATCCCTCACTCTCTATTTCTCTCCCCATGTGCCATCCTTGTAGGTGTCCATATATCATGGACTTCCAGGCCAAATTCCAAAGATTTATGATTCTTCCTGCAAAAGATGCAATGGTGGTTTCTTAATGCTGTCTGCCAATTTGTTTACCGTTTCCTCTGTTAATTTCTTCACTCAGGGCCTAATTAATCCTTAGACATGGGGAGTGGGGAACTAGATCATACGGCATCAGTGCATGTCCTTCACACATTTGTGACCCCTTATGATCCATGTCTAGGGACCAACCCCCTTCTGAGTCCCGTGTGCCTTAACCACAGGACCATTTCTGCCATTTGACCTATAATAAGGATCCTGAACAAATACTACCATCCTGGGCCAGAGAAGACCTGGAAGTAGTTGGGACATCATGTTCTTCAAAACTCCTGAACTCTTGAGCTGGAGCCTCACCACTGGATAAAGTTGGTTGAATGACTTGCTCAAGGTATTGTGACCCAGTACTTGATTAGCATTTTATGTTACTGGCCTTGAAAGGAAGAAAGGGTAAGTTGACCTTGGCATGATTTGAACTCAAAATGTAAAGAACTGGCAAGGGGGGGGGACAAAAAAATTAACCAGAATAACCACAAGTAAAATATTCAGATAGAGTTTCAGTTTTGAAAATAAATTGATAAAATTACTTTATTTGATACTATTTCAGAGATACTAATGACCAAACTTAATTGATTTTTCAATGATCTAATCACCGACAAGTAATAAAAGACCAAACCAATAGAACTAAAATTAGACGTTAGAAAATAGTTTGCCAGACTATGATGCCATCGAGGTATTTCACTGTTTGGAGATAAGAACTGATTTGTCAGTAACGATCTACCACAAAGTGTCTCAGTCTCATATGATTTTCTCTACACACACAAATGGAGTTCGGGTATCTATTATTATTTTACACAAATGTCGTCATCGCCATTGCCACTGCTGTCAGCACCACCACCACCACCACTGTGTGGAAACCCATTGTTTATATGTGTGTGTGTGTGTGTGTACACATTTATGGTCAGGGTCAAAAGAGAATATCTGTAGCAGTGGTATCAGAAACAAGGGCCTCAGGAATATGATGCCATTGAGGCCAATTTGGAGGTCAAATTAAAAGTTGTAAAATAATTACCTTATCTGATGGCATAAAATGCACATGAATGGATAGGTGTGACTGTGGGGTAAGAAGCTTGCTTCTCAACCACAAAATTCCCAGTTCAATCCCACTGTTTGGCACCTTGGACATGTGTCATCTACTCTCGCCTCACAGCGACCAAAGTCTTGTGAAGGGATTTGGTAGACAGAAACTGAAAGAAGCCTATCGTATGTGTGTGTGTGTGTGTGTGAAGGTGTCTGTGTTTGTCCCCACCCACCACTTGACAACCAGTGTTGGTTTGTTTACATTCTCATAACTTGGCAGTTTGACAAAAAGAGATGATAAAATAAGTACCAGGCTTAACAGGAAAAAAAAACAGTCCTAGGGTTGATTTGTTCAACTAAAATTCTGCAAGGCAGTGCCTCAGCATGGCCACAGTGCAATGACTGAGACAAGTAAAAGATAAAAGATGGGCTCATCAGATGCACCCCAATTTCAGAAGCTCATATTTAGGAAATGAAATTAAAGTCCTTCCCATATGGGAGCTGGGCTGAATGTTTTTGAAGCATTTTATAAAAAGGGGCCTCTTGTTTGCCTTCAAATATATTCTGTTTTATAACAGGAGAGATAAGAGAGGCAAACAAGGACAAAGTGGTATTAGAAGAAAATATATCATGACATTTGCGAGATTTATTGAAACTGTTAATGGTTTAAGTAATTTAATTAGAAATCAAACAGAAAAACTGAACAATGAAAAGAGAAACATTATTAATATGACAGGAAAAATATTTCTTATTACACTCCATTACCTTTGGTGGTGGTGGTGGTGGTGGTGGTGGTGGGGAAGCCTGTCATCTACACTGGAGACGACTTTTTAAACATTTATATAGCAAAGGCTATATAAATTAGAATATTGGCTTCTGGGAATCAATTACTCTCACCAATACAAATTTATTGAACCAGGCCACTATTCAATTAAATTGGGAGTCTTTGTCAGCTTTAATCAATTGGAAAATTATAAACATTCCTAAATCTGTCATCGATCACTCACCATCTCTCTCTTACCCGCTGTGTGATACGTCACCTGTTGAATGAGGAATGGCATCGGAACTGTCTGCATTCAACGCCCCACCCCCCGCCCAATCACCCTTTTATCACTTTACCTCTCTTCAACCATCATCTGGCTTGCTGTCTCTCCAATCCTCTTCCATCACAACGCCTGCATAATGAAGGCACTGAATCAGCCCACATCCAGTACTCCCACCCTTCTTTTACTTGTAGCCATCACACACTTCTCATGACTCTCCACTGACATCTATCGCTCTGCCTTATCATTGCAATGTCACTATTGCTATTCATCACAGTCCCTCCCCTTACCATCACACATTCACTGCTTATTCAATGTCATTACCAATAACAAACACCTACCAGCCTCCCTCTCCTATTACTTTTTACTCCACCCCCACTCATTCTATTTCACCCACAACACACATACTCTCTCTCTCTCTCCTTTTGACCTTTTGCTCACGTTTGCCTTGAAGGACTAACAACAATGTAGAGAGGAATTCCTAGCCTTGCAGGAGACATGGAAACTTTTCTAGTGCCAGTGCCATAATGAAATACACCCAGTTCACTCTGTAGAGTGGCTGACAAAGGAACAGGGACAGCAGAGGGCAGAGCAGACGCTTTAGTTTTGTAAAGAACAGGACAATGTCCATGGTGCCAGTACCACCCAATACACTGTGTGACCAACTCTAAAAACCATGCTAAAATATGAAATACACAAGTAAGATTTGGTCTTTTCTTCTGGGAACAATTCCATGACATACTATTTAACTCAAAGCTGGGCCCTAAGTGGTGTAGAGTACACCTGGGAACAATAGTGGCTAAGATGTGGTTCCACACTTCTTCTCAGAACCCTAAAACTCCTGAACCAGGGACCCACAACACTGGATGCAGATTAAAGTCATACTCGGCTAAATAGTGATACAAAATGATTGCCAAAGCAGAATAAGTGAGTTTGCCATTAAAAAGAGAGAAGATTTGACATTAACAACAGAACCTTTTATTGAAGAAGCAATTGGACACAATCCTCGGAATATGGGTTCTAGTCCCACCTGGGTTAAGCAGTTTTTTTGCTTTTTTTTTTTTTGCCTCTCCATCTATTTCTCATAATAATGGTGCAGTGATGCCTGCTTCTTCATGATTGGAAATCACAATGGTTTACACTGATTCAAAGATCAAAAGAACCGGAGAATAAAGAGTGATTTATGTCGGAGGCAAACTGAATGCTCTACAACTTGCTTAATGCATTAGTTTTCACACAGCTAAGTGTTTTTAGAGTAAATAAGAATAAAAAAATCCTGTTGAATGGAATTTTAAGAGAAGAACAGAATTAAATTCCCTTCCTGAAACAGTTCTAGTAGTCTAAAGGATGATAAGATACAAAATAAATAAACACAGTAAAAAATGAATCACAAAACTTTTACAGAAGAACCGGCTGAAAGCAGTGACTCTATTTTCACAAGTGATTTAGTTTAGTTGGTTAAAAGAAAAGAAGAAAAAAGTAACACATTCACAAAACAACCCTTAAAATTGCCCTTTAAACTGTGGAATGAAGTGAAATTGAGGTAAGGTGTGTGTGTGTGTGTGTGTGTGGAGGAAGGTGTTTCTAATAAAAATAGTAAAGTCTATCTCGGATCACAAATATGGCAACATATTGGCAACAAGTCAAAATAAATTTCCACAGCAACGATGTAATTTCTTGTCAGACTAACAAAACAATATGAGATTCTGATTCAAATTCACAGAAGAAGCAACAGAGAGGGGTAGCTGAGACAGGACTCACACACACACACATTGTTACATTATGTACTTTCAGAACAATAGGTCTTGGGTTCAAATCTTGCTTGGATTCACTGTCTTCCAACAGCCTTCATAACCTTAATAAAACAGGTACCAGTAATATATTGGCTTCAAATTTTGGCACAAGGCAGCAATTCTGGAGAAAGGTGGGGCAAGTCTATTACAACAACCCCCAATGCTCAACTGGTATTTATTTAATTGACTTTGAAAGGATGAAAGGCAAAGTTGACCTCAGTGGAATTTGAACTCAGAACGTAAAGATGGATGAAATGTTGCTAAGCATTTTGCTTGGCATGAAGACACTCACACCAATGCACTTGTATGCACACACACACGCGCGCGCGCGCACACACACACACACACACACACACACACACACACATACATCCTTGCTGGCCATATATCTCATGTCCCACAAGTCCCTTCAAAGATCAACCAGACAGCTAGGGGCCACCAGCTTCCTGTCCAGCCACGTGGTCCAAGAAATTCTCCTTTTTAATTAATTTGGTGTCGTTGGAATGTTGATCTTACTCCTAATGACACCATGTGACCCACCACAACCAATAGCAGCTCAGTTCCCAGCAGCCAGCTTGAACTTCCTGCATCTCTCCATTCATCCAATCGTGCCTGATGGGCCAGGTCTCTGTAAGAAGCCTACAAACCTTTAAGTCACACAGTAACGAAGCTGTTTCAAATAATACATACATATGTAAACACACATATACACACAGGTAAATGCAAAGTAGCAGAAAGATGGAATACGCTGTCTGTATTGACAGGTGGGGTGAAGTGAAATACAGCGACATATGAAATACTGAAACAACAGGTAAAACAGGTACATACAGTGTGAGTTGGTCATCATTGGTGGCGCCAGTAGGAAGTTTGAGGTACAACAATAACTTTTCTACATCAGATAACTGGTTCACATCTTGCTGTAAAACAAAACAAAAAAATTGATAGTGTCTTGTAAAGTAAATTGCAGACAGATATGTGGATCAATGGGAATGGTTTAGTAGAGGGGGAGGGGCAGATACAGTTTAACAGAGAGGGAGGAGCAGATATGATTTAGTATTGTGAGAGGGGCAGATACAATTTAGTAGAGTGGGAGGGGCAGATGCAATTTAATAGAGTGGGAGGCACAGATATAATTATTTCCCTTCAATTTTAATGCCATTTACATTTCTGATGCATCAGTGGAATATGAATCAACCTCAGTACCAGAGGTACCAGTGCTATACTGTCTTCTTATCAAATCCTGAATGATGAAAGCCAAAGTTGACATTAGTTGGATTTGAACTCACGAGGCAAAGAGTCCTGATTGAATAATACCAGAAGACAATTTGTCTGACACTCTTATAGTTGTGCCAATCTAATCAATCAACTTAACCAACCCCAGTGCATGACTGGTACAAATCTTTTTCTTATAAAATTTGTGGTCTTCTTAGTTTCCGTCTACCAAATTCACTAAACAAGGCTTTGGTCGACCCGAGGCTATAATAGAAGACACTTGCCCAAAGTGGCATGTAGTGGGACTGAACCAAGAACCATGTGGTCGGAAGAGCAAGCTTCTTAACACAGAGCCAGGCCTGCGACTATAATATAATGATATTTTTTTAAAAATATAATTGGAAAGAAGCTCAAATGATTTTTAAAAAAAGTTGTCTTTTTTATTGGAAAAATGGAAATAATGCATGTCATTATGGACTTTGTCAATTGTTGATGAAATAGAAGAAAGAGAGAAGAGACTCAATGCTTCAGAGAACAACCATCACCACCACCACTGCCCCCCCCCCCCACTGAGGATAGGAGAAAAGAAATGTTGAAATTAGCTCAAGAGGAAGGATTTAATGCAAGAATCCATAAGATGACAAAAGAGAAAATAAAAGTAGTAACAATTGGTAATTGATTATGATTGATAGAAAAATAATCAACTTGTAATGAAGAGGTTCTTAATACAGAAAACATCTGCCCAAAGATGAACCTTGGGATCGAACCTAAAACTGTATGGTTGTGAAGTAAACGTCTGAACCAACACAACCATTCCTGAATCTGTTTCAAGCTGCTTCTTCTTACCATATTTCCATTGAAATGCTCTGCCTTTGTTTCAATTAATTTCAAAAACAATGAAGAATTTCGTAAAATAACTTTATCCTCGTTAAGCTAGATTAAATTAACCTGATTGGAGGGATTAGTCACTCAAAATCAACCCCAGTATTAATTTTTGAGGGAAAGCTTTCATTTTTGCATCACAGAGTTTGGGCTGGTCCCAGGTGAGTTGGGATCAAAAGAGGAAAAAAAATTTTTAATTTAACCAAAAAACAAAAACACAGCAAACAATGATTTGCCTTGTTTAATTAATCCTATTGGTATTTAACAAAATTCCAAATAAGGTTTTTTTTGTTGACACCTGAACATTATTATGGATTTTCTAAAGCCTTAATTCCTTTTGACACCAACCCACCTGAGAGTGACCCTGGTTCTACAAAACAAACACTTTGTTTTAAAATGACCTCAAAACCTGCCACCAACATTTCATGATTATGTTCTAAACATCATCATTTAACGTCCGTTGTCCATGCTGGCATGGGTTGGACAGTCTGACACAGGCCTGGCCAGCTAGGAGCTGTCCAGACCCCAGCTGTCTGTTGTGGCATGGTTTCTATGGCTGGATGCCCTAACCCTAATGCCAACCACTCAACAGAGTACTCCACTGGGTGCTTTTTACCTGGCATTGGCACCTGAAATGGACAAGCCTGTATGTGAGCAAGACAACGTTTTTTCTTAGCTTGACGCATCTTATCAAGTACAGCAAAGCACCACATTGCCCAGTCCCTTGTCCTTTCCTTGGTGAGGCCCAGCGGTAATAAAGACACAATTATTTTACTAAATTTCTTTATTATCTTTAGAATTAACTGAAGCAAAAGAAGTGTTTTTTGAATAAAAATATGGTTGCAAAAGCCTGAAATGAAATTTTTAAAAATCTGCAGCACACTGTTTGAAAATCCCTGTCCAAGAGTGTAATTTGAAGGACATTTGATTACTATTTCTAGCAGGTCAATTGGTAACAGAGAGGTTTTTTTAACGGTTCATCATCAGGTTTTGTTAGTTCAGTTCAATAGATAACTGAGGGAGGAGGGGGTGTAAACACATTAAATGCCAAGAAAAAACTTAATGGTTATTACAACAACAATGTTGGATTTCTGAATGATCAATGAAAGATTGTAGTTTGATAGACACCATGATTTATTGGGTTGAGTCACACAGCCTGAACAAAGAGCAGAAAACAGATTGACTATCATCATTGGTCGACTTACGGAATACTTTTTTAGTTGGTTGTTTTCATTTTCCTTCTCTATTTATACTTCTTCCTCCTCATCATCATTATTGGTGCAGCCACACCACCACCACCACCACCATTTCTCCCCACCCCACCTCATCTCATTCCTACAGGTCCACCTGTTCCTCTTACAGGAGGACCAAAATCTTCCTCCTGTCACCTTCAGTCTCTCATTCAATACACCTGCCCTCTGTCTGTGTGTCCCTGTATGCAGGGAGAAAATGGGTTTTTGAATAGCTACAGTGAGGGCTTGTTTATGCATAGGTTGCAAACTCCACATGTGTGCGATGTTGCCAATGCTACATGTATGCATGTGATCTTGCACACATAACATGAACACATGGATGCTGCAAAAGCTACATGCCTATATAATTTTGTCAACGCTCCATATATACATATAGATGTTGCAAACACACTACAGCTATGCAGTGTTGCAAACACATTTAAGTGCAGGTTGTAAAACACTACATGTCTATGGCATGTTGCCAACACAGCAAGTGCATGTGGATGCTACAAAAATACTACATGACTACATGTGTATACAAGAAGTAAAAATGAATGTTCTAGTGTGTGTGTGTGTGTGTGTGTGTGTGTTCAGAGAAAAAGAGAGACAAAAATGAGACAGTAATCCTGTTCAATGGTTTATTTATTAGATTTTGTCTGAACTCTAGCATTAATAAGAATGGAGCATTTTCATCTTCAACTGAACCAGTAATTTTTTTTTTTTTTAATATGTCGGTGGGATCAAATCAGAAAAGAACATATATATCTATAAGTATATGTGCGTATGCGCATATGTACGTGTGTGTGTGTCTGTATGAGCTTTAAAATAGTTTTTATTTATAAACTGACAACGACAATGAGAGAACACTAATCCCGTGTTTAGTTATGACCTAAGTCCCATCACCCATATTCCGGTTTACATCATGGCTGATCTTATCAAGATGATCGATAACACAACTTTGGCCAGCTATCAACCATTTTGCTCCTCCCCTTCTTCCTCTCTCCCTCTCTCTCTCTCTCTCTACACACACACACACACATATATGTATGTATGTATGTATGCATGTATGCGTGTATATCTTCTGCTATCACTGAGTTCTACTGATTTATCATGACTCATTCTGTAAGCAAGTGTTCAACAAGAAAAACATCTCGTCGCAGCAATGGTGAACATGGTTTACACCTCGGAATAAGACATATAAACCGTGTTGGAACAATCCATTCATTCTCCAATGCATATCAAAGTTTAACAAGAAAAATATATTTTCTAATAAATAAATCAACATAAAGCTGTCCAATAAACCTTCCAGAAACTGTTTTATGTTCCCTTTTTGTTTCGAGAGAGAGAGAGAGAGAGAGAGAGAGAGCTGATAAGGAGAGAGAGGAAGAAAGAGGGAAGAGAGAGAGAGTGTGTGAGAGTGTGAGAGGGAGAGTTTCAGAAGCTGTTCACAGCAAATGCCTTTCTGTAGGTTTTGGGTGTTTTTCTTTTCCGCTGTTCTCAACTAAATATTACCGAATCCTGCAGTAGTAATGCACAAGGATACTACCACACTGAAAGCACAGGTGAATGTGACTGCTCCTCCGCTTGCTAGAAATAGCAGTCAAATCTCCTTTAAATCATATCCTGCTACCTAAAAGAAGGTTGGATAATGTTGGCTTAGGTGAATGAAATGGAACAGTGATGAATAGATCTGCTCAGTTAAGGTTGACCTGGGGCTAAAACAACAACAACAACAACACCATATACAGGTAAAATAAACAGGATTTGAGTAAACTAGAGATAAATTGGATTGGTAATTAGTGGGAATAGTTTAAGAAATGAAATAAATTCGTTAGCTGCGAAGAAGAGGTAAAATGTTATGTTTTGACTAATTAGCTGATTTGGTATTTATTTGGCAAAGTGTAAGACAATCATATTAAACACCTTTCTTGTGCTTGTCCTGGCTTTGAGTTCAAATCGTGCCACTGACAACCCTGGAAATGGTTATAGCATCACTCAAAGTGCCTTGTGGTAGTTGTTCCTGCACTTTGCGATGATGTCAAGCCAAGGAGAGAGTGATACACACACACACACACACACACAAATACATACATATATATATGATGGGCTTCTTTTAGTTTCCATCTCCTAAATCAACTCACATGGCTTCGGTCAGCCTGGGGCTACAGTAGAAAAGACTTGCCCAAAGTGCTACAAAGCAGGACTGAACCTGAGAGTATGTGATTGGGAAGGAAAGTTCCCAACGAAGCAGCCCTACCTTCACTTTTACATCCATTAAAGACACATAAAGAATAAATTTTGTAAATGGCTAAGATATTCATGGGAAAGAAAAAAGTTAATATCAAATGATCTAACAATGCAGATGACATTAATTTAATTGGTGAAATAGCAATGACATGCTGGGGGTCCAACATGGTTATGTTTTCATATAAGTCAGGAACAACAGTATCCTCTGCCCCATCCCTGCAGCACCCCTCCCGTCCATGACAATCCCTTTTCTAAAAGAATGTCATTGTGCCTGAATAAGAAAACTGTCTAGACAAACTTGTCTTGCTAAATTAACTTTGCCACCGACTGATGTGGTGTTCAGGGCTGACTTTTGTGCTATCACTCACTTGAATGCTAAGAGCACCGATATAAACTCTGGCCTAATGGGTTTGTAGGCTTAAGACAGACTTTAACATACACATACATACATGCATGCACACACACACAAAAACACACACGAAAACACACTTTTGATCGTTACACCAAACTATGCTGATCTGCCATTATTTGATAGGGAGGTATTCAGTGGTATGCCTATACATGTGTGTGTGTGTGTGTGTGTGCATACATCCATATACACACACACACACGTATGGACATATACCTACATAAACACTTTTCCCCCTCCTACCAGCACCACACCTGATTCTCATTCCCATTATACCACCGATCAAAGGACAACTTGCCAAAAACTGTATAATAGCAGAAAAAGCAAAAGTAAAACACAGTCTGGTGACAGTGAATAAGCTGAGACTTCAAAGTCACTGTCAACCATTTTATTGTACTCTGCTGAAAAGTATTGAGTAATACTTCTGTTTAATGTTAAAATAAGTTCAGGCATAGCTGGGTGGTTTCAGGTTCAGTCCCACTCTGTGGTACCTTGGGTATGTGTCTTCTACTATAGCCCTGGGGCAACTTATGAATGGATTCGCTACACAGAGACTGTCTAGAAGCCCATTGTGTGCTTGTCTTTGTGTCTGTACTTACCCCTCTCCTGACAACTAGTGTTGGTTTGTTTATGTCCCTGTAACTTGGTGGTTCAGCAAAAGAGACCCATAGAATAAGTAGTAAAATTTAAAAAAAAAGAAAACAATAAAAACGGATTGATTTGTTTAACTAAAACTCTCCAAGATGGTGCCCCAGTATGGTCGCAGTCCAATGACTGAAACAAGTAAAAGATGAAACATCAAAGATGTAAATTTACACAAAAACTTTAATATGAATGTGTGTGTGTATGTGTATGTATGTATTTATGGATGTGCATGTGTGTGTGTGTGTGTGTGCATGTGTGTATATGTGTGTATATATGTATGTATGTATGTATGGGTGTGTGTATTTTAAGTCTAACACTGAAACTGTGTCGTTGCATTGAAGCCTTGCAAATGGTTTTCTTGATCCAATCTCCCAAGAACTAGTAAAAGAGATGCCAGTTCCAGGGGTCAAAAGTAAGGAAAGTTGCTTTTGTTTCCATGTCTTTAAGTCAGGAGGGGGAATGCAGTAGCCAGGATCCTTTAGAAAGCTTCCAAGAATGGTAGAAAGGTGGAAGGAAAAAAGGGATGAAGATCATCTTCCAACTGGGAACCTAGCCTCAATGTTTGCAATGGAGTGGCTTCAGCTAAAGGCACTACCAATGCCGGGGGGTGGTCATGATAAGCTGGGCGAATGGATGAAATCTATCACTGAAGTAGGCCATGGTGGGATTTTGGACTCAGAACACAGAGAGCTGGAACAAACACCACAAGGCACCATGCCCAACTCTACCAATCCACCACGTTGGACTGAACCCTTTTTGTATCAATCCTGAGAGGATAAAAAGTAAAGTTGACCTCAACAGGACTTGAACTCAGGACACAGAGAACTGCAACAAATGCCAACCTGCTACATTGGATTTGGTATATTTTTAGAAATCCTGAAGGAATGAAAGGCTAAGCTGACCTTGATGGGATTTGAACTCAAAGCATTGAGTGTCAAAGCAAATACTATGAAGTATTTTTTTCCGATGCTCCAATGGTTCTGCCAATTCTTTGCATGAAGAACTTGGTAATAAAAAAGACTAATAAAAAAAAAGACAAACAAACAAAAAGAAAGGAAAGCAGAATAAAAATAAATATGAACGATGGCTAAGGATGACAGCTGAAATGCAAGAAGACTAGTTTTTCATTATGTAATTGGCAGTTTTTGCATTTGGAACCTAAACAAAGTTGCTTTAGGCATTCATCATGTCTGGTGGGTGGTGAAATAAAATAAAATACCCCACCCACCCCCTCTCCTAGCATGCAAGATTATATAATGTGTTAGTGAGATACAACTGTGTATTTCATTGGGATAACATTTCTTTGGATGTCAGCTTGTCTTTAAGGTTTTCTTGAAAAATAAATCATTATTTCATATCATCATCATCCTCCTCATTTAACATCCACTTTTCTACGCTTGCATGGGTCAGATGGAATTTGTTGAGGCAGATGGAATTTGTTGAGCCGTATTGGGTTGCTGTCCAATGACTGAAACCAGTAAAAGACCAAAAGAATATTCCTCACAATCATGTGAGGTTGTCTGAGAAGTTGAGTATCTGTCAGCAAGAACTAACAATTTATGGCAATCTTCATGAATGATGATGTAAAGAAAGTTTGGAGAAAAAAAGAAAAAAAAAGAAAAGAAAAGAAAGAAATGAAGTTTAGTAGTTTATTTGATTCTGAATTATTCTCATTGGTAAAAAGTCTAAACCAGGATCTCAAGTAAATGTAAACTCGTGAGAATGAATTTCCGTAATTGGCAAAGATATTCATAAAGAAAAAGAAAAGAAAGAAAATCACATGAGCTAACGATGCAGAAGACACTAATTAAATTGGAGAAATAGCAGTGACGTGCCTCGGTCCAATATGGTTGGTTATGTCTTCATAGAAGTCAGGAATGACATAGTGTCCTCCTCCTCTCTACACATTCCTCCCCACTTACCTGACACTCCTTTTGTAAAAGAGTGACATCCTGCCTGAATAAGAAAACTGTCCAGACAAACCTATCTGGCCAAGTTAATAATTGATACTGGTTACAAAACAAGGAAATTAGAAACACATAGTAATAATAATAATAATAATAATAGTAATAAACCGTTTCCACTATAGGCACAAGGCCAGCAGTTTTGGGGGAGGAGGAGTAAGCAATTACATAGACTCCAGTACATGACTGGTATTGATTTTATCAACCCCAAAAGATGAAAGGCAAAGTGAACCTCAGCAGAATTTGAACTCAGAATATAAAGATGGACAAAATGCTGGCACGCATTTTGCTCAGAGTTCTACTGATTCTGCCAGCTCTGATCCTTTCTGATATAGGCACAAGGCCTGAAATATTGCGGTGAGGGGGCCACTTAATCAGATCAACACCAGTACTCTATCGGTACTTTATGCTATTGACTTTGAAGGGACGAAAGGTAAGTCTGACCTCAGCAGAATTTTAACTTGGCACATAAAGAGTTGGAACAAGTACACCCTTGTCTTGATATTACATGACAGTTCTAAATGAGCATCAGCATTCTACAGTCAAGTTTATGCCTTTCCAGTCTTCCATGGAAAACATGTCTGACCACGGGAAATATTACTTTGCTAGAAACTAGGGGGAAGGGCATCCAACCATAGAAAATCTGCCTCAACAAATTCCATCAGACCCATGCAAGCATGGAAAAGTGCACATTAAGAGATGATGATGATGATGATACAAATCATAACTTTTAATTAAATTTTTAAAATTCTCATTAAACTGTTCAGTGAACCAGCAAAGAATTGTATAAGTAAGAAAGCTGTCATATTTGACAGCCCAAGTGGTTATTACAGTAGAATGTGTAATGGGGGGACATCGTTTTTCAGTGGGTGTCCTGCACTATCACATTTACAAATTTCTAATACTTTTGCAATTAAATATGTAAAGCTACGTCTTTAGGTACAAAACTTCATCAAAATTGTTTTTACCTGTCATTTTGAATGGAAGTGTGCCGTTCCTCAAAATTAATAAAAATAAAACTGTCATAATTTTTGACAACACAGATAATGGTACTTCTACGGCTAATAATTATAATAATAATAATTATAATAATAATAATAATAATAATAATAATCCTTTCTACTATAGGCACAAGGCATGAAATTTTGGGGGAGGGGAGTAATCTATTCAACCCCAATGTTTCACTGGTACTTAATTTATCGACCCTGAAAGGATGAAAGGCAAATTTGACCTTGGCGGAATTTGTACTCAGAAAACACAAAGCTGATGAAATGCTGCTAAGCATTTTGCCTGGTGTGCTAACAATTCTTCCAGCTTGGCACCTTTATAATAATAATAATAATAATAATGATGATGGTGGTTTCTGGTTTAATCACAAGACTAGAAAAGGTGCAGGGAAGTGTTGTAGCCAATGAATGCCAGCACCGATTGCTTGGAACTTTATTTCATTGACCCTAGGTGATTGAAAGGCAAAGCAGACCTAGGTTGCATTTGAACTCAGAACATAGAATCAGAACAAATACTGCATTTAATGATTCAGCCAGCTTGCCAATAATAACGAAGTGCTGAAACCATTTTGAAATGAAGGCACAGAGAATACTGGAAACCCCAAGTTAATGCCACTTTCAAAATAAAACTGGTGGTCATATGGACCTCTGTGCTGGTAGCAGGTGTAATGTCCAGTGCTGTATTTGAACCCATTCATTTTTTTTGTCATTTACCCTATTACAATGTCTAAAGTGACTGAGAAGAAACAAAGTAGAACATCAAAGAGTCCTAAAGTAGCTTCTGTTGCTGATGGAGATCCCTCTCTACCCTACGCTATTAAATCTAGTGTACCCCAGTGCTCATTTCTGTCCCTTATACATCAATGAGCTACTCGTCGTCATCACAGCCAATAATGCCCCCACTTATTCAGATGACTCCTCCTTTCATTCTTCTCAAATCTTCTCCACCAAAAATAAACTAGAAATCACCAAGAAAACTGAACACGGTGTGAGTAGAAATGTGCTAATAACAGAATCTAAATGCAGATCAGTGACTTTGTATGACATTAACAACTGAAAGGAAAAGCTTTTAGATTTTACAGCATGTTCTAAGCTTCTCAATAAACTAGAAAATAGGCAAAGTCTGCATAAACGTAAAATGTGAAAATTTAGATAAAATATTGCACGAGTGGTTTTTATTGAAGTGAATGATTGGAAGGTATAGCCGTAAATGAGACAATAATTTTAGCAAGAGCTAAACATTTTAAAGAGAAAATAGATTTGGAAACCTCAATTGTTTTTCTCGGATGAGTGATTCCCTGGATTTAAGACATGTTATGAAAGAAAGAATCAGACATTGATGGTGAAAAGCAATCAGTAGATGGAGAAAGAGCTTAACATACAGCATTTATTGAACTTGTCAGGGGACAGGAGCTTACAACTGTTTGAATATACAATATCAATGAAAATGGCCTCCTCTACTGGTGATGTTTACAAATGTGGATATTGGTAAGTTCCAAGGAGGCAAGTGATTTCAAGTATAATAAAAAGAAAGATTAACAGTTTTTTATGTAAAAATGCATCTGGACCAACAGTACAAAACTTTTAGTGATTGATAAATAAGTGGCATCATGTTAGAGTCTTGAAGGAAATAATGCATATTCCAGTTTTTAACAACAAGGCCCAAAAGAAGGACTAAAGAACTTTTTAAAAATTGGTTCACTCAAGAATTTCTTGTCTGCAGTTTTGCCTAACTTTAGAGGAATGGCATCAAGCCATAAGATACCAAGAGTGATTGACCTCTGCAACAAGACATGACACATCACCATGCATCCAAGGCAGTTCCGGATTGCACCAACATTTTTCTATGCTATTTACCATTCTATAGAATTCTTCTCAGACGACCAATGGACAAGGGAATTATTCAGAATTACAAATGTTACGATTACAAGTAATTTTATGATAGAATTAATCAGTAGCAAAGTTTCCATCATTGACTTTCAATGACAATTTACAATTAAGAGATGTGCTCTCTAATGACTTTCAACAGCAGTTTACAATTAAAGATGTGCTCATTAAATCTGAAATTGCATAGACTTGTGTTAAATTTGTCGCACTTTTGAGAATATGGCAAACGTTTTGGTCTACGTTGCTGTGCAATGATTTCATTTCTGACAATGAAGAGTAGTTGAATGGTTTCCACATTAGACAGAGCATAAAAATAAATAACACAATCAATGCACACAATGCATGTACAAAAATCTGTTCCATGGCTTTGAAGTTAAAGTTATCAATGATTGCACCGAGGTGGACAACAACACTGAATAAGCCAAACGTTCTTTGCAGCTCAGCGGATTATCGACAGAGTGGTTCAGAAGCAGTAATTTGTTGTGACATAAATAATAATGGTAATGAAACAACTGAAAGGATGTCTTTGTCCAAAGCTTGGTTATGAAGGATGCAATTCTTTCAAATATTGAACAGAATACAAATCTTTTTTGGCAACAAGTTATGCAAGCAGATGTGGTTAAAACTACAAGATTTACTACAAAACAGAATTCTATGAAACAACAAAGAGATGTTAGAAAATGCTTAAAGAAATCCATTGAAGAACCAGTATCTATAGACCAAACAGACAAGTAAAAGAATTTAAAATTGCTTTATGAATTCTTGATTTTTTAATGCAAAAATATTTTCCTTTTATTCGAAAATATTCTTTTAACTTGAAAACGTTTGTTTTGTTGAATTTACTTACTGTGCAACAGCCAACAACCATTCAATAAACATGGTTTAGTTCTTGAACACTTGTGCTGGAATATTTAGATATTGTTTTTACATTTTGAAAATACTTTTTCTTTCCAGTTAAATTTTTTTTTAAATGTTTTTTTCCCCCCTAAATTGCTTACTGTGCATTTAGCAGCTAATAAAATGGTATTTATTATAAATGTATATCTAGTTCTTATTTACTGCTTTTATTTATGTGATAAATGCATTAAAGAAATACAAACTGACTACGAAATATTCACAATAAACACCATTTCAAATTGTTGAAGTGGTCGTTATTTGGAAAGTTTATCAATGTGGAAAAAGAATGGTACCATGATCAGCCAGAAGCTCTTAGACATAATATTATAAAGGCCTTTGGATTTTTGTATTACAAACTGACTGTGCAATAAAGACATACAGGTTAGATGTGGTGATGACAGAGCAGAAAAAAACTATATTTGTAGCACCAGAGATTTTGCTATACACTGATAGGAGTGAAGAAATGGTAAAAGTTTGTGGACTTTGTCAGAAATCATCAACATCATCATTGTTTAACGTTTGTTTTCCATGCTGGCATGGGTTGGACAGTTTGACTGAGGTCTGGAGAGCCAGTGGCTGTACCAGAGTTTCTGCAGTTGGATGCCCTTCCTAATGCCAACCACTCGGAGTGTGTAGTGAGTGCTTTTTACGTGCAACTGGCACAGGAGCCAGTCAGGCGGGCCTAGCATCGATCACATTCAGATAGTGCTTTTTCGTGACACAGGCACGGGAGCTAGTCATGGGGTGCTGGCTATTGCACAACCATAATACATGGATGTAGCAGAGAGCTGACCAAAAAAATCCCCTTACTGCACCACATGACTATCCTTAACCAATCAATCTGTATGTCAACTGACAGAGATCTAAACCACATTCACTCTCTACAGAAATGAACAACTTTTTAAGCAATGGCTAGAAATGGTACAGCTCCATATCCCTCAAATCTTATATTTTTAAAAATCATACAAATATGAAACTGGTTATGTATATTAATATAAATAAATCTTTTTATATACACAATGCATTTACAACTTATTTTATTCCTTGTGTGTGTGTGTGTGTGTGTGTGTGTGTGTGTGTGTGTGTGTGTGTGTGTGTGTGTGTGTGTGTGTGTGTGTGTGTGTGTGTGTGTGTGTGTGTGTGCGAGTGCATATATATCATTGTCTTAATGTCATGTGTTGGTTGTCAACAAGTGAGAGTTAGTGACTGGAAGAGCACCTGGCCATAGAAAATCTGCCTCAACAATTTAAAGTGGATGTTGCTGATGCTGATGATGATATCTTGGTCATCCATGTTAAAACTAGTTGTTCCTGTCTGTTAAGGTTTAACATACTTACAAAGATTACAAATGCTTAAACTGTATTTATATGTTATAAACTATAAATATGCTTCCATACACTGAAATGTTTCATTAACATGGTGTATGGTGTTCCATATAAATTACATACGGTTAAGATGGCTGTTGTCTACTGCAAAGACTCCTCATATCAAGTGACAAGGCTGTTCCCATCTAGCGTTAATATTATTGATATCTGCTGTTAACAACATCCCGTGTCAAGTGTTAAGTTGTTATTGCTGCTGCTTTTTGTATCACGTAACATGGAAGGAAACACCACAGCACTCTCATTGTTTTTACGTTTGGACAGGATATGGATGCACACACACACACACACAGGACGTTGATCTGTTACAGGCAGCTTTTTCAATAACAGGAATTGAACTGTGCACTTCTTGGAGTAGTAAATTATACAAACATGCAACACAGTTCTGCCACACAGTCACTCAATCTGCTAGAAAGAGCTGTCAAACCTTCAGCTGGTAGACTGGCAGAATCAGTATAGTGACAGACAAAATGCAATGCTTCTTTATGTTATGAGTTCAAATCCTACCAGATTTGATTTTGCCTTTAATCCTTACGGGGTAAATAAATGAAGTACTGCTGAGTACCTTTTCCAAAATTTGTTGCCTTCTGCCTATAATTATGACCCAATTCTACAATGCTGTCACTTGGCACAGTAATTCTTTGCTACCATGTAGTATCTTTATCAACAAGGTGGATGAGGCCATTTGTGATTTAAGTGTTTAACTGTGGACATGGCACAATGCTGATAACATAAGAGAAACCAGCCAACTGTCGGTTGTTAAGTGGGTTACACAGTAACTGAGTGAAAAGACAAAGCACAGCTGGGCCCGTGATCCTTTTCCAGAGCTTCCGAAAATGCTGATGGAAAAGTTATCCACAGACCACTGACTGGGTTTCAATGCTTTTAACAGGGAAATTCTGTTAAAAGCAATCAAAGGCCAGGGAGATGGTCATGTTGGAATCAATTGTTGGGTAAGTTTCTTTTTCATTCAAACTTTGGTGGTTGCTCTTAGCAGAATCCACTCTGTTGTAAGCATTCAAGGACAG
>NC_068998.1:54369145-54378234 GCF_001194135.2 Octopus bimaculoides
ATATATATATATATATATATATATATATATACACACATATATACATACATATATGGTAAATTTCCTTGAGGTTTTACATCAACCAAATTCACTAAAGGCATTGGTCAGTCCGGGGCTATAGTAAAAGACACTTTGCTCAAGGTATCCCCCAGTAGGACTGAACCCAGAACCATGTAGTTACAAAACAAGCTTCTTCACCACACGGCCGTGCGTGCACTAATATACTTTTCTCAATTCAATCAACTCTTTTCCCAACAAAAGTTGGCCATCTGCCCGAGGAAGAAATTAATATTTATTTAAAAGTTTGTTTCTTCTCATTTCTGTTTGACAAACAAGACACAATGGCTGAACGGTTAAGAAACTGCATTGCTGATGGCATCACCACAAACATCACACTTTACTTGTCCAGTCAGTGTTGGGTGCTTCTGATCAAAGCACATAACTCTGCTTGTCTCAGTCTCTGTGATACACTTGAATGGTTGGCAAAATGAAGAGCATTCAGCTGTAAAAACAAGATGATTTCCTCTAAGGTGGGGGTGGGGGTGGAAGGAGGGTTGTTTTGTGAGCTGCAAGAAAGAGCAGTCAAATCTTCCTCGAATCATACGCCACCACCTAAAAACAACATATTAGATAATGTAGTTGTACATGCACGATATCTAAAAACAAAACAAAATACAAAACGGGACAGGATGATCATAGCTGGAATGGCTTTTGATCATAGATGCACTTGATCATGACTATTTTAGGGTAAAACAACAACAAATATATAAATGCATGAACTTATGAAAAATATCCACTTAGAGATAAATGCTTTTAAAAAAAAAAAAGAGGGAAAAAGTAAAATAAGAATGACATTTTCAGAATAAATGTAATTTTTTTTTAAGCCCTCTTCTTCATCAACAAATTTTCTAAACTAATATTGAGATGAAAGGTAATATATTATCAACTTCAAGAGAAATTGCACTGAAATGCAAACACCATTTAACTTTTCAATTATGATAGACCGATGCAGTTGATTGCTTAGAGTTCAAAACCAGAGAGTTTAAAGTTAAATTCCTGCTGAGAGCACAGAGAACAGTTGTGTCTCCTGAGATCTAACTGACTGTTATTTCCTCACTGAACACTGTTTTACCAAATTATGCTGTGATCTTTCACTCAGTTTTCAACTAACATCTACACTGCCTCCTCATAAATCAGAAAACGGACAAAATGTATTTCAACTGTTTTGTGGTTATGTTTCTAACGAATTACAATGTCTATGTATGAGGGAGCAAGGAAAGCAATTTTTATTTCCTTTACATTTTATATTTCAGTTGATTTTGAACTAAATCAAGAATTTGGAAGAATTATGCAAAATATCTGTTTCCATTGTCAAGTTGGTATTTAGAAGATCGTTTAACAAAAATGGTTTTACAATAAAAGAAAAATAAATCAAAACAAGTTAAAAAAAACATTTCATCAATGTGATTATAAATTTGCATCTTTGAAGATGTCTCTTTGTAGAATTTCATCAAAAAATGTGCCTGGTTGAGTGGTTAAGAAGCTCATTTTGTAACCATGTGGTTTTCAGGTTCAGTCCCTGAACCTGAAGGGTAAACTTGGGAGGAGAGCAGAAGCCCTGATAAAAAGAGCAGAAGACAGCAAGAAAGCACAACTTCTGTATGTTGGCCAAGGGAAAAACCATGAATCTTCAGATTTTGGCACGAAAGGCCATGATTGCCAATGAATATGGGGAGAGAGAGAGAGAGAGAGAGAGAGAGAGAGAGAGAGAAAGAGTGTTGTTTTTATATTCTTCTGTAACAATAAAGTCAAAGGGGTTATTGGATTAAATAAAAAGCAATAATTGGAAGAGAAAAAAAGGGCTTTTTATTTAATATAGAGTCTCTTGAATCTGTACCACAATTCAATGATATACAAGGTGGGCCACATGACTCAGAATTGGGCCTCACTCAGTGCATCATGGCTGACATTTACATATTTAGTAAAACATTATTTAATTGTTTGCATATTGATCACAATTTTTTCCTGATCAAGTTATTTAATTTGCTTTTTTGACTTAATTTCATAAGTTCACCCTTCAGCTATAGATAGCAATGTTTTATTATCATTATTCTCTATTTTGCTTGTGTTTTTTTCTTCTTTAATGGTAATTTGAATTAAATTTGTGCTTCAACATTTATTTTTGGCTTTATTTAGTTGATATGGGGTGGGTCGTGGCTGATGTGGGAAAATATTGTGGGTCACAGCCAGAAAAGAAGGTTACGCGTCGCTGGGATAATTGAACAAATGAATCATATTGGTTGAAGAAACAATACTGTAATTGAAGACATTAAAGGTTATATAAATTGGAACGGAATAATTATAAATGTTGGAATTATTTGAGTGAGTGCTGGGTTGTAATGGTGTGAAAACACAGTCAAAACTGGAGATTTATTCTGACTTCAACTAAAGATCGTTTCACTTAATAACATACATAAACATTTCTTGCAGAATTATAATAGAAGGAGAAAGGAAGAGGAGAAAGAAGAGAGAAAAGACACAGGTGAAGTGAACTGATTACAATTTGTTAAAAATAAATACATAATATGAAATATAAACAAAAACATTGTGGAATAAAAAAAAAAACCTCTGATTAAATTGTAGAGAATGCAAATAAGAAAGTTGATTAAGCATATAATTTGTCTCGCAAGAGAAGTGTGTCTTCCTGTGTAAGTTATAAATAATACATGCAGCCTGACGCTAATGTCTAAACAAAGTCAACCACTGTTTAAAAATAAATATCATCATCATCATCATCATCATCGTTTAGTGTTTCTAGTCCATGCTAGAATGGGGTGGATGGTTTTTGAGAGGATCCAACAGGTAAGAGGAATGTGTCAAGCTCCATTGTTTGCTTTCTATGACTGGATGTCCTTTTTTTTTAATGCCAACCACTTTACACAGAGTACAACTGGGGACTTTTCTTGTGTCATCAGATCGAGTGACATGCTAGACAGGACACCCTGATTAAGAGCTGTGTGCAGCATTGGAAAAGGAGAGATGATGGTGATGAGGTGTCATGACCTACCCTCAAGGTACAATGAAAAGATTGTCTGAAGTAGGCTGGGCTAGGGTTAGGTCAGTTGTGGTCACCTGCAGGGCTTGAATGGAAAACATGAGTCAGGGAATGTACTTGGTTGCTGTATGAATAATGCTTGGCTTAGAAAACATCCAAAAGCAAATGCAAGATACAGAATAGGAAATATCAATGGAAACTTCCCACAGACACCTCTGTAAAAAGAACATCTAGAGAAGCTGAATCAAACCGATTTCATTTCAGGATTGTCTCCCTTGGTTTTAATAAAAATTTTCATTAACACTAATAATTGATTTTCTTTACATTATAAGCATAATTTCAGTTGAATACATACATTAGGTATGTTAGTCTTCGCTTAACTACATAACCTTCAGACAGAAGGCATCCCTGGGAAATTTTACTATGGCATTCTTCAAACTGGAGACAAGTCCCAAATACTCATGACAGAGTGAACCCTGCCAAAAGTACCTAATGGGCCTGATGGTGGGGGTGGTGGTGTTGATGGTGGAGGTGGTGATGGTGGTGGTGTTGATAGTGGAGGTGGTGTTGGTGGTGATGTTAAAACTGGGCAATGGATGGATTAAGTTGACTGCTTTAATAGGTTATAAAAGCACAAATGGTTAAAAAACAAAAATTGTTCTTCATAATGGTAACACATACAAACACATACCCAAATCATTATTAATCAATGACATGTAATTTTTATTTTCATAAATATGAGAGACAACTATGGACATGTTTGTCTTATTCTGACCTCATTAGCAAAGCACAGTTTCACTATACTTGCTGTAGTCATGACGAAAGAATCACCATGGAAATGTACAAGATTATATATATTGGCCTTAGCATAAAAAGATGAAATGAAATGAAAAGCTAAGAGACTTGTTTCAGGAATGAAGCTCCCTTGCTGTGCTGTTGCTTTGAGGATCAAATGTCAGAAGTGTAGGGCTGCGTTCCACAGTTTGTAGAGGTCATCTTGATCGAATGAATGGTGAAGAGGCATCAATGAGTCTTGAACGAAATGTTTACTGCAGAAGAGAATGGCAGGATTTGGTGTGTGTGTGAAAGAGAGAGGGAGAGAGAGAGAGAATTTGATGGATAATGTTGGATGCTGCATGAGGACTTCAGTGGGGTTGCAATGGAATTAGTAATGATTGAAAACAGAGACTACAGTAAAAATAGTCAAAATATAATGATGATGATGATGATGATGATGATGATAAGGGTGCATCTCATTGGTGAGCCAAAAGAGCTAAAGGTTATCAATGAAAAAAGGGAGTTTGCAAGTAAAGCAGCAAGCTCTAATTTGAATTCTTATTAATAGCCCCATATATTTAATCAATAGCTGTAGATATAATTTTCAAAATATCAGCCTCAAAAAGTCCAGCACTCTAATCTCAGCTACAATGTATTTCTGTTAGAGTAAATTTTTTCCCCAAAAAATAAATAGAGGGGGAACAGGGAAAAACATGATAAAACCCTAAAAAAGAAACACAAACACATTCTCTCACTTCCACACATATACACACTCTCTTTCTCTTCAACACACACACACGTACTCTCTCTCTCTCTCACACACACATCACACACACATGCTCTCTATTACACACAAGTACACCAACTCACACATACATTCTCTTTCACACACACACTCTATCATACACATGCACATACTAACACACCCTCTCTCTCTCTCTCACACACACACACACAACATTGCAATCTCAAAACTCAAAATATAATATAGCTTAGAAAAATTAATTTCCAAATAATTATTTATTCCCAAAAGTATTACAAATATTTTTTTTAAATAAAGTAAAATGGAATAAAACAAAAAATAACAAAATCTGTGTAAAATAAGGAAGAAAAAAGAAAAAAAGAGAGAAAAAAAGAGAGAAAAAAATGACTGAACATGCTTGTTCTGTTTGGCAAAGTTAGTTGGCAATGTCCATGTAGAACAGCATATATTGATTGCTAGGGAACGATTAAGCTAGTTAGTCATCATTGGAGAGAAAAATCTATACCAGAATCATATATTGCAGTAAGGTTTTATATGAACGAGCGTATGTGTGCGTTATGTGTGCGTTATATGTGTGTATATGTGCATGCAACTTATGTATCCCTCTGTGGGTTGAGCTGTTACTAACAACCAAATTCTCTCTTTGGTTTTCTCTGTTTTATAACTAGTTTAATCATAAGCCATAAATATTGTCAAATCTGCAGTAAATTTATAATTCTTATATCCTATATGTGTGTGTATATGTGTGTGTATATGTGTGTGCTTGCTTGTGCTGTATTTGTGTGCATGTGTGTGTACTTGTATGTAGTTTACACATAAATATTGATTTTTATTGTGTGTTTTTTGTTTCACCAGAAGAATAAGCTTGCGTGACAATTACAATTCTCTCACAAAGGTATTAGCATTATAACAGTTGTCTGAAAATAGCCAAAGAAAAGGTTTCCCCAGACAGTGGCCTGGGCATATGGGTCACACTTTCAGAGGGTCTATCGACAGGAGGTGCATAATACTCCTTTCCCCCAGTTTATGACAAGTGACCCCCGCCCCCGGCCCCCCATTTTCATCATGTGATCTTATCTCATAACTACACTGAGGAAGAAAAAGCAAACAGGTGCAAGCATGACCATGTATTTAAGAAGACCACATTGAAACCGAGTGGTTCCAGGTTCAGTCCTAATGTGTGTGACACCTTTAGAAAGTGTCTTCTGCTATTACCTCAGGCCAATCAGTTTGATAGACAGAAACTGTGTGGAAGCCTGGAGTATGTGTATATGTGCACATGTGTGTCTTTGTTTTTGTCCTTCTACTGCTTGACAACCGGTGTTTGTTTGTTTACATCTCCATGACTTAGCAGTTCAGCAAAGGAGACCAACAGAATAATTACCAGACTTTAAAAAAATAAATACTGGGGTTGATTTGTTCAACTAAACCCTTCGAGGGTGGTGCTCCAGCAAGGCCACAGTCCAATGAGTGAGACAAGTAAAAGAAACAGTAGGCAACACTCCCTCTTTGCATCAATGTTTGCAAATTTCAGTGCAGAACTTGTCCGCCAGACATGTCTCATTAATACAACAGGCAACACATATTATTCTTTTCTCAGACACAAATCTCTTTAACTTGTATCTTATCTCTGCCGTTCAGATTAACTCTTTTATGTCAGGATGTCTTTACAAAGTGTGGTGACAATAATTATATCAATTACATACAGAATCCAGTCTTCCTATCACAAACACCTCTTACACCTGGCTATTGACCATAAACACTTCAAAGCTGCTCTGACAACAAAAAAAGGAAAGCCATCACGTTTGCCTGTTATGCTTTGTCTTCACTGCCAGACTGCAGAGAGATAACCTCAAATCCTCTTTTCAATTTTCTTTCTTGTCTCACTCTGTGAATCTCGTTACACTAAACCAAAAAAAGATAACTTGTCTTGATGGTTCTTTTGTTATTGCCCTTAAACAATAAAGTACTGACCACTTAATTAGGCCCTTCACAGAATATGCTCTTGGCACCTCTTCTTCCACAGCCTCTCTTACTCTCTCTCTCACACCAACCAATTTCTTCCAACCATCATACGGTAATCCCTCACTCTTCTAAAGCCATCTCTCTCTCTCTCTCTCTCTCTCTCTCTTTCAGTGGTGAAGACCCTTTCACCTGTGAGACACAAGGTAACCTCACAAGTGCTAGTAGCATGTAAAAGGCACTCAATACCCTCTGTTAAGTGCTTAAAGAATTCAGCAGAGACAATACAGAGTTTGAGAAGGCTTTTGAGTCTTGCTGAAGGCAAGATCCTGTTAAAACAGAATCCTGTATGCGAAAATAAAAAGCAGATCTATAATGATGATGATGATGATGATGATGATGATGATGATATAATGGCAAACACTTGATACACTGATTGAAAGTAGATGCTTCTCACTGAGATTTGGTTAGTTGCACAAATGTTCTAAGACACAAATAAAAATATTTTTTAAGAATAAATAAAAAAAAAACGAAATGGAAGAAAATATTGACAATTTGTTTCGATTGAGAGTTCATTTATTTTTAAATGAGGGGAATTGATCTCAACAAAATAAACCACTTAACCAGATGTCAAATTCCAATTGATTTGACACTCCATGACTGAATCACTCTCTCTGCCTTTTCTAAACTTGCTCTGTTGTTCAGGAATAATAGAGTATTGTTTACTGCGCCAAGGTACCTTGACGTTGTCATTAACCCTCAAATTGATAGAAAGTGCTGGCAAAACACTTCCATCACATCCTATCATCTCAAAAAGGTATCTGTTGTTCTATTAAGAAAAAGACACATTGACAACAACGTACAGAAAATGACAGAATGGTCATGGATGCAGTGTCTTTGACCAGAGGTCTACCAGATCACAGCTAACTTGGGGGCTTAACAACAATAGAAGAAGAAAATAGGATTGGCTACACAAAAGTTGTCAAGCTCCACTTCTTGAAAGCAAACAAAATTTATTACTCGAATGAAATGCAGCACAAATCTGTTTTGTCTTGTCCTTTAAGATGGCAGGAATGGGATATGAGGGAAATTTGGCTGCTATTTTTAGCAGGATCAGTGGTAATATAGAGGTTTCCTTGTAAGTTGTAGTTCAGTTCCTATGAATCGACTCACTGCAGAGTTTCTTAACTAAAGTGCAACACATGTACAGTAGACACATGTACAGTAGACACATGGCATAAAAAGCCAATTGCTGACAATGTTTGTGATAAACTAGAAATTAGTTGAAGCAGTAACTTGTGACAGAAAACATTTGGTAAAACGAATTCACATCCTCCTGCTTAACTATCCAGCCATTCTATTGTGATGGTTGTCTGACTAACTGGCAAATATTTCTTGCTTATTTACCACTGCTAAATGGAGCCTGACAAAGTCTATTGGTTCTTTCAGCTTTCTGGTTGTCCTGCTTTCATGCTGTGTGCATAGCAACTGGAATTAGCTTATCTATTGACCACATCAAAGTTAGCCATAGTTTATATAAACAAATGATGTGTTTTTTTTTTTCTCTGTGGATTTTCAAGTAGCAAATCATACATACTTGGACTTAGGCATACACACACAGGAAACCATATGTGAAGAATGGAATTGATTAAAAAAGAAGAATTAAAAGAAAGTGAAAATGGCAGAGAACCGAGGCCAAGGGTGATTGAAACCATATGCGCAGGTTAATAGCCACATAGATTACTGTTAGGCCATGAGTTAATATTGCCCAGGAACATTCATAATCTTTATGTTACTGTTTAACAGGTTAACAGTGTCAATCTTTCTTTCTTGGAAAAGCACAGACACATGTGTTTAATCTTTATGCGTATGGAAAAGTGTGGTGCCACATACAAGCACCCTGCACACTTTGTAAAGTGGTTGGTGTTAGGAAGGGCATCCAGCTGTAGAAATCAAGCCAAATCAGACTGGAACTGGTGCAGCTCCCCGGCTTGCCAATTCTGGCCAAACTGACCAACCCATGCCAGCATGGACAATGGACATTAAATGAGAAAATATGATGATGTGTTTAGTAGTATAAGATACTTATCCAAGATGGCATGCAGTAGGAATGAACCTGAAACCATGTGGTTGGGAGGCAAACTTTTAACCACATGTTTGTATTACAAATTGAGATGGTAAAAACATTGCTGTCAGTTGGTGCCTGATTTTCTCAAAACCAAATGGAAAAATCTTGATGCAAAAAAGACAAACAAATAGAAATGTTTTACCAATTTACAGATGGAATCATTGGCATTGTTTTATTTTTTAACTACCCCTTAATGTTTCAAAACACCAGTTTCTGTTATGTGAGCATGTGTATACATATGTGCATGTACACACACACACACACACACATATATATATACATACATATAAATATATATATACATATATAAACATATACATACATAGATATATATATACATATATACATACACACACATATACACACATATATATATATATATATATATACATACATACACACAC
>NC_068998.1:54380750-54381045 GCF_001194135.2 Octopus bimaculoides
TGTGTGTGTGTGTGTGTGTGTGTGTGTGTGTGTGTGTATAAGAAGCTTGCTTCCCAACTACATGGTACCAGGTTCAGTCCCACTGCATGGCATCTTGGGCAAGTGTCTTCTGCAATAGCCTCAGGCTGACCAAAGCCTTGTGAGTGGATTTGATAGATGGAAATTAAAAGAAGCCCGTCATGTATATCTGACTGGCTCCCCATGCCGGTGGCACATAAAAAGCACCCACTACACTCTCAGAGTGGTTGGCGTTAGGAAGGGCATCCAGCTGTAGAAACATTGCCAGATCAGATTG
>NC_068998.1:54381055-54386035 GCF_001194135.2 Octopus bimaculoides
CATCCAGCTGTAGAAACATTGCCAGATCAGATTGGAGCCTGGTGAGGCCTCCTGGCTTGCCAGTCCCCAATCAAACTGTCCAACCCATGCCAGCATGGGAAATGGACATTAAACAATGATGATGATGATGATATATATAAACACACACACTTATAATGTGTGTGGGGTTATGTCTGCATTTGTCCCTCATCATAGGTTGACAAACCAGTGTTGGTGTGTTTATGGCCCTGTAACTTAGTCGCTTGACAAAAAGACTGATAGAATAAATACCAGGCTTTAAAAAAAAAAGGAAATAGGAACTGGGGTGAATTTTATTTCACTAAAACCTTTTCAAGGCAATGCTTCAGCATGGCCACAGTCTAATGACTGCAACAAGTAAAACATAAAAAATACACAAACACACATATGTATGTATATAATTTTTTTCCCATGTAAAACACTAAAAGACATCGTCAATGGAGTAAATACCTCTGCTAATTAATCAATAGTGATGTCTGAGAGTTTGTAAACTTTCAACCAGACATTTTACTCTCAACACCAATAATTATAAGAGGAAATATATTTAGAAAAGTATCTGTCGTAAAATGAAATTTTATAATTTAAACTTCTCATTAGAATCGTTGAGTGTGTTGGAAATATGAACAGTGAGAGTTTGTCAGTGGCTGTATTATTCAAAACACTTGTCTAATCACCACCTTGTCTCATTAACCCTTTAATATAATCTTCAAAGGCTAATCTAATCAAAACAACTTCCTAGAAATACCAAGAGTGAAACTATTGATAAAATTAAAATAAAGATGTAAAAAAAAAAAAAAAAAAAAGAATATGCCAAAAAAAAAACCCAAAAAACATCCCCACAAAAATGAAATAAAACAAAAACACTGATTCGTTGGTTCATTAGCAGATCTACAAAACACTTCCTAATTCGTCTTGACTCCAATATCAGCTCACTAGCATTAAACACACATACGTATACTTATGCATGTGCACAAGTACATACATACATGCACGCATACACATATACATACACATATCTATATGTGCATACATGTGTATGTACATACGTATGTATGTATGTATGTATGTACGTACGTACATAGATAATCAAGCAAAGACACGCAGTTACTCACTGAAACCTGATTAACAAAATATATTAGGCATTAATTCACAATAAAATCTCTACTTACAGCTAATTAGTTGGTAGATAATTCATAATTAGCTCAAACATCAAATAAAACTAGACTAAAATAAATGAAAGTTTGCAGAGATAAATATCAAATCTTCGAAGCTAATATAGTTGAAATTTTGAAAGAAGGAAAAACAATTTTTAGATATTTTTCTTTTTTCAAATATCTTGATGTCCAGTTGACAAGTAATCTATCTTAAACAATTTCACTTAGCTGAGAGCAGCAACCAGGAAATGAAGTTCACTGGCTTCTCTCAATAGGGATGAACCAGTAAAATTGATAAATTCCATTCCATCGTTGTTCAAAAAAACAAAGACATTAGTCATTTTGGTAGGAATAAGACAGAGTAAAGCAAAATGTATAACCAGACATACTGTATATCATAATGTATAACCAGCCGAGAGTTGTAGGATTAAATCTACAACAGAAGCAACTAATAACTATCTTTCACCTTTTATTTTTTCAATCACAGGACTGTGGCCATGCTGGGGTACTGCCTTCAAGGGTTTCAGTTGGTGAACCGCTAAGTTGCAGGGACATAAATCATTTTGTCGTGAGGAGAGGCAAAGTCTAAGATGTTTGGGAAAGGCTCTTCACTGAAGCAGATGAAATGTTTACTGATGGCAGAGCTGGTTAAATAGATTGGAAGTGAAAACATTGATAGTGTTTGCTAAAACTGGAACATCCTTGAACAATATAGGAAATGATGAAGAATCTAAACCAGCAGAACACAACCAACGAAGCCTGGAAATGCAGTTGTCAATTGCAAAGACTATGACCAATCAATGGGAACGTTCTGGAGAAAAATCAGTTATGGAGGCAGTTACGACTGTCATATTTATTATTAACTAAATAGTATTTGAAGCCTTGTGATTCAGTTTGGTAGGCAGAAGTTCCTGTCATGTGTGTACATGTGCATGAAAGTGCTGCTTGTGCCTCCTACCAGAGAGGAGGGAATAACTTGTGTGTGTGTAAGTAATGTATATATGATATATAGATATAATATAGATCTGTATGATAACAAGTTTAAGCTTTCAAAATAATTATACATTTGGAACACTACAAAGAAAATTAGACACAGAACCAGCAATATATATATGGCTTTTGAAAAATGACAATAAACCCGACATTAAGTGATGAATATTAAGTAAAGTACCAAGTTATAAGCAATTAAATATTCTCTCTGAAACATAGTAGAAATATCTAAATAAAATAGTAAATAAGACACAGAGAATTAATATCATCATACCGTCATATATATATATAAGTATCTTTATGTGCTGGTGCCATGTAAAAAGCGCCCAATACACACGGTAAAGTGGTTGGAGTTAAGAAGGGCATCCAGCAATGGAAACAGAGCTTGGCAAAATCTTCTGCCTGGTCAGCTCCTGTCAAACCATCCAACCCATGCCAGCATGTTAAAAACAGATGTTAAATAGTAATGATGATGATATGCATGGGTTTCTATATTTATAGGTGATATCATATGTACAGGTATTGACATATATGTATAGTCACCATCATACATACAGGTATGAATATGTGTACAAATACCTACATGTATACAGGTACCATCATAAGCATTGACTCGAGAATCCTTACCTATACACAAACAGCATGAACATATAATCCCAACAGAACCAGCATTTCCTTCTCACTCGCATTTTTTGCAGTTTTCAATGTTCATGCAGTATTTGGCACACAATTAGTAACAGAGTTCGAGTGATTTCATTTTTTAAAAACTTTGCTAAGTGCCAGCCTACAAACATTAATGATGTCCCAAAACAGAGAAAACGAGATTCTAATTGAACGCATATTTCCTTTACATTGCCATTTCTTGTTTGTTTGTTTTTTTTGTTATGTTCGATTTTCTCTTCAAAACAGCATTACGTATTTTAATAGGAATAAAGTTAGGATGACATCCCTTCTTGAATAAATGCACATGCTAACTGTTAGCCCACAACCCCAGTAGACATATAATAAATGTGAATAGATCTGTACCTCGATTAGCATGGAGAGACTCGTTAACACATGCATATATTAAGTTGTTCGAGTAAATGTGCTAACATAGAGATGCAAGAATGAATGCATTTGGTAAAGAGCTTAAAATATACAAAGACACAACAACATGATAATACACCTGATGTAATGAACAGGTATAGTAGGGATTTATACACAAAGGACAGCCAATGAAAACATGCAGGACTTAAACAGGTGGATTATGAAACATTAGAACCAAATAACGATGAAATAATGAGCAACAATATTAAGAATGATTATCCAATTATTAATATGTATATTCATTTGACTAAAAGGCAGTGCTCTAGCATGGCTGTAGTCAAATGACTGAAACAAGTAAAAGAATAAAAGGATATATATCTATAACGAGGAAAACAATTAGTTTTAAATCTTTGTTTCTTTGTTTTTAAGTCCAGTTATAATAAAATTGTTTTACATTAATCTAAGGGGCTACTCTACACTTTTGCAGATGACTTGGCAGGCACCAAACTGAAAGGATTTAATCAGACAAGTCAGCCCCAGGGCTTATTGTGCTTTTCAAGTCTGGTACCTATTCTATCAGTCTCTTTTGCAGAACTGCTATGTTATAGGAATGAAAACAAACCAACACTGGTTGTCAAGCAGTGGAGAGACAAGCATGCGCACACGCACACATACCTTCGTAATATTCTCTATATATAAATGCAACAAATCTCAAAGGGATATAAATATATTTCAGAAACAGATAATACAAATAAAATTCACATCTCCGCCCCCCCCCCACTCTTGAAAGCACAATGAAAAAAAAGAGAGAATAGAGGAAAAAGCCAAGAAAATCAACAGAAAAACAGCTACTCTACTGTATGATGCCACTATTTTTGCTAATTTGGTGAAGGAAAAAGGTTAAAATGTGAGCCAACACAAATAACTGTTGGCACTAAGAATGGTTCTGTTTCCAACTGTAACCCCAAACCAACCACTGAACAACAAACAAATTTTTCTGAAATATCCTCTAGCTCAACTTGTTGCTAGAGAACGAAACATTATTGGAAAGAAACAAAGAAATAACAATATGCACAAAAAACAAACATAAACAAAAGAGAAATTTACCAAACAACAAAAAATTGTTATTTCTTGCGGTGAATTGTTTTTTAAAATGGTAAATAATGGCTTCAAATTCTGGTACAAGGCCAGCAAGTTTGTTGTAAGTGGGGGGGTAAGTCAATTACATTGACCCCAGTGTATAACTGGTACTTATTTTATCAAGGATGAAAAGCAGAGTAGACCTCATTGGAATTTGAACTCAGAGCATAAAGAAGGATGAAATGCTACTTCCACACATAGCCATGATTATCTTATCCACTGTGTTCACCCCCCATTTTTTTTGTAAGATGGCAGGGTGTGAGTTGAGGGAGATGTCGCTGCTATTTCTGCCAGGTGAAGTGATCACATGAGAGGCCCTTGTTTTTGATACTAGAGTTAAGTAATGGTATAGGTTTAATGACACAGGAGCTAGAATATCAAAATACACATCTACCACACTCTGCACAAGTGGTTTCCAAACAATGCAACATAGAGCTGCTGCTGCTGGAGAGAGAGAGAGAGAGAGAGAGAGAGAGAGAGAGAGAGAGAGAGAGAGAGAGCAAATAAGAGAAACGGAGAGAGAGAGCAAATAAGAGAAAGAGAGAGAGAGAGAGCAAATAAGAGAAAGAGAGAGAGAGCAAATAAGAGAAAGAGAGAGAGAGCAAATAAGAGAAAGAGAGAGAGAGAGCAAATAAGAGAAAGAGAGAGAGAG
>NC_068998.1:54386045-54389614 GCF_001194135.2 Octopus bimaculoides
GAGAAAGAGAGAGAGAGCAAATAAGAGAAAGAGAGAGAGAGCAAATAAGAGAAAGAGAGAGAGAGCAAATAAGAGAAAGAGAGAGAGAGAGCAAATAAGAGAAAGAGAGAGAGAGTGTGTGTGAGTGACAAATGTCCTTCCTCTTTTATGTCACATTTACCTTTTAAAGGTGAATCACTTATTTTGCCACCATGCTGTTTGATTGGTAGTACAATATTCAGTAATGAAGCTGAACAAGAAATCTCCAGACCTCTGCTGTCTACAGACACAATCCAAAAGAATGTAATTGAAATGTCTTTTAACATTGAAGACCGTGTTTCTGTTTAAGTAAAAGAAATTGAATTTGGTATTACTGGTTGACAAATCAACCAATGGAAGCTGTGAAACATAGCTACTAGTGTTCAAAGAAATGAAATTATACATCAATTTTCTTGTTTTGATGCTGCCAAGAACTTGCAGAACACACCAAAGGTAAAAACATATTGGCATAGTCAAAATGTTGAAGAATTCATACTTCCATGAAAATTGTATATTGGTGTTAGCAGAAATGATGGGCCAATCGTGGTAACTTCTTACTTTATTATTTTCTCAAAAGAAAGGATTTGAATATATTTGCTCAATCACTTTTGTGTGGAAAACAGCAGCATATTGGAAAGACCCTGGAGACAAACCTGAAGTTTGTGTTAGACCAAGATATATCAGCCATCAAATCTGTGAAGTCAAGATTTGTTAAGATATAATATTTCAAGCAGCAGTTTGGTAATTCTATGAATTTTCTCAACAAATGCTTGACTTTACATTGAGAAATAAGATGGCTTTTGAAAGAGACAATGTTAGTTCTTCTTGTTTATAAGTCACAAAACAAATGGAAAATATTTCTACAGTTCTAAGAAAACAAGTTTCTGTGAATATCTCAGCAGTAAACCTATATTTGACAAGGAGTTTTAACAGACAGAAATATTGGGTTGTGGCTAGAACAGGACAAAAATCCCAAACAAAAAGATCCTGACATCAACCAACCAGCAATCAGGATCGGAAAAAAAAAAGAAGTGTTTATTAAACAGAAGCAAAGCTTGGTAGCTATGCTCCCAAACGATATTGCTGACCCCTAAAGGGGATTTGAGTAAACACTGAAGGAGGACCGCTTTAGATGATTTGGGTCTGACAATATTCAAGAACAGCAAGCGGCTATTTGAAAGCAATTGCAACGTGTTTCCAAATATATTCTGGAGTTCAGAAGATGAGTTTCTGAAATTTTCTAATTATGTTTTAACAAATTTCATGTAGTTTTTTTTAACAACTCATTAGCAAGAATTTCAATTTCCAATATTTATGAAAATTAGAAACAAAACAAAAAAAAGATGGAAATACTTTTTTGTGGAATTATAAGAAAAGAAATTTTGGTTAATCACAAATAAATCGAATAATATTTAGGAAACAGCCCCAAAACCTCATCAGCAACATTTTCATCGTTGTCATTTTACATTTCTTTTTCCATACTGGTATGGGTCAGACAGTATTTCTTAATCCTTTAGCATATAAACTGGCCATGTCTGGCCCAAATACTCTATTTGAATTATGTTCAAACTGGTCAGAACCTGTCTCTCACATCTATCCTACAATGTCACCTCATCAAAAATCTCAAATCTACAAGATAATCCAAAAAACAATGTGAATAAATAAGTATTACATTTGATGGAATAATCTGAACTCTGAATGGTTAAACGGTATTTTTAGGCATGACAGACATCTCTCTGTAGCCTATCAAAAACTGGATACATTTTGGTATTTCAATTCAGGAAACGGGTCCACTCTATTCTGATTGTAATCTTAGACATCTTAGATCAGGTTATTGGATCAGACAAGTGGATCGGAGACCAAACATTATTGTAATTCTTGTGTTCTTTGAACTCCAAAGAGTTTATGGAACCAAATGTCTCTGAGTACTTTTAATGCTATTTTTTTTTCTACATTGAACCATAAAACACACATGTTCTTATATTGTTTTAGCACATTCAGAAATATACATTGATGGGACACTTGTAATTTAGTTCGACACAAATTTTCATCAATATATTGACTGCTCATCTTCAGGAGACATATTTCTATGCATACAAAGATATCTTTTGCCCAGGATCAGCTCAATAAATTTTTTATTTAATAACACAGACTAAATACATTTTGTCTGTGTTGTGTAATTGTATTATTATACAAAAAACTTCCTTGTTATGTTTGCAACCACTGAATAGATACAGCTATCACTCACACCGCATGCGAGTCACTAACTCTTTATCCTAAGCTAATATAGGAAAGCTGAGAAAGAAAGCCTCTGCATGGTCATTTATTCCACTAGAAATAGCAGCCATATTTTCTTCAAGTCACACTACACTCTAGAGTCTTAAAAGAGGGGGAAGAAGATGTTGGACCATATAATCTTATGGCTACAAAAAGTTTAGAAAGATATGACTTGCATGCTTTTGATCATAGGTTTGTTCATTCAAGGCTGACCCGGGGTTAAATAACTATGACCACTGCCGCTGCTGCCACCAGTAGCAGCAACACAAAGACAATAGTAATGTAGAATTTAAATGTATTTGTCCATAACAACACAGAGAGCGAACCTAACATGATAAAAATGAAAAACCACAACAAAATAAACCATTCCAGTTCTTTAAACTGGCCATATCTGGTCTAAATATTTCCCGTTTTCCATTCAAACTGGCCAGATCCAGCTTTTCACACTTATCTGACAATGTTATTCTATAGATAAACAATTGCATTTTCAAAACCTTAAAGCTATGAGATAATATCTGATTAATTAAAAACAATGTGAAGAAATAAGAATTAGATTTAAGAGAGTAAACTTGGTGGCAAAAGGAGGGTTGAATCAGACATGTGAGATAATCTTGTCCTGAAGAGATGAGATGGTCATGAGTGGATCACACCTTTGATCATAGGGTGTGTGTGTCCTATCTGAGCTAACCAAGGGTTAAAGTTAATCTACTACAATGACTTAAATATGTCTGCTTTGATTCTCACAAAACTTTTCGGTTTGAACAACTGACATCATCATCATCATCATCATGCCACAAAGATAGCAGCAACACGAATAAATACATAAATAGATAAACAAATCCTGAATATATATATAAAAAAAAGAAAAGAAAAGAAAAGAGCTTGGCCTGTCTGAAAATTGACAGACAGCAACGGAGATCAGTGAATTGAAGATCACAGGAGTGTGACAAAAGACTTTGATACTCAAATAATGAAAGAATAAAGAAACAACAACAATTCTTTCCACTATAACCACAAGGCCAGCAACTTTAGCAGGAGGGGGAGGGGGAGGGGCTAGTGGATAGCATCAACCTCGGTGCTCAACATCCTGGTTTTTATCAACCCTGAAAAGATGAAAGGTAAAGTCGACTGAGGCAGAATTTGAACTCAGAATGTAGGGACGGGTAAAATACTGCTAAGCATTTCGTCCAATGTACCAAAGATTCTGCCAGCTCACTGCCTTAATAATGACTATAAAGGTTCCAAATCGTGGCACAAGGCCAGCAATTTTTTTC
>NC_068998.1:54389727-54395809 GCF_001194135.2 Octopus bimaculoides
ACTGGTGTTTTCTAATTTCATTTACCCCAAAAAAAGAAGGGCCACGGGCTTGTCATCACCTTTGACCCTTTTCCTCTGCCAACCCACAGACTGCCCTTTGTGGATAATGTGTAACACACAAACTCAACCTCTCACTTTGTCTTGTTCTTGAACCACTAAGTTATGGGGACGTAAACACACCAACTCTGGTTGTCAAGCAATGGTGGGACACACACACATATAATGGGCTTCTTTTTAGTTTCCATCTACCAAATCCACTCACAAGTCCAAGGTTATAACAGAAGACATTTGCCTAAGGTGCCATACAGTGGGACTGAACCCAGAACTATGTGGTTGGGAAGCAAGCTTGTACCAGTATGAGCAGATAAAGAAATTTTAAATATACAACAGAACAGAACAGAAAATAGACGACAGTCGACTGTTCTGTCAATGGTGATGGGGTGTGACTGTGTGGTAAGAAGTGACAAAAAAAATATTAATCAGCTTTAATTATTGCCAAAAGGGGCTCTGTTTGTGATTAGTCAACCTGCTAGAAATAGAAGCCAAAATCTCTCTCAGATCATACTCTGCTATGTTCAGGAAACGAAAAACAAGTTGGAATAGAAGTTTTAAATGATTTAGTTATACATGCTACTAAAAACAAAAGAAAAAGAAAACGAGTGGTAACTGTTAAAATGCTTTTGATCATAGGTCGGCTCACTCAGAGTCAACCTAGGGTTAAACCGTTAAAATGCTTTTGGAGTTGGCCTTGAGGAGCAAACATCACCACCACCACCTCTGATGCTCACCACTCCACAAACACCAATGATGCTGACCACCACCACTACTACTATTATTACTACTTTAAAATAACAAACAACCCCCTCCATGTTATGTACTCAGATATATTTCTGTAACTGATACACAACCGAAGCAAGATTTTGCCAATGTTCATCTCCCTTACTGAAACTTTATCTTAAACCACTTAGATGTTCTCCTTAGATATTCCCAAACTGCTAACTTAACAAACTACATTCCTCCTCCTCCTTCTTCTTCTTCTTCTATTTTTCTCCTTCAGATCCATCTGAAACGTTATCCTCCAAATCCCAAATTTTTCGTTTAATCTCAACTCTCCTAGTGGTCCTGAAATTCTAGAAATCTTGTTTATATTTGGTCAAATGATATTTTTGTTTTTATTTTCTTTTAGTAATTCCACTTTTAATCTTCGCACTTTCCTCATCCAACGGTGATGTGAAGAAGAAAAGGAGATATTTCTTTTTTCTCTCCTAAATCTGTTTGTAAAGAAATGGTTGTCTCATTCTGTGTCAGATTTAACTTTGGTTTCCAAGGATTTTTTTTCTTCCAATTTCAGGGCCAACAAAAAAATAATGAGTCTTATTGTCAAAACACTCTTAAGGGATCACCATCTAAATTAGAAGTAGTAACGAGAGGGGGGATGGATAGATGGAGGGATGAACTTCTGATGGACACAGAGGGACGTTGTCCTGACCTGGAACGTATTTTTCTCTTTGAGCCCTGGGACTCAATAACATCAGTTGTCCAGTTTCCATGGCAACTAAATGACCAAAATCACAACATTCTCCTTGAATGGGATGCTAGTTCATTGCAGCCCAGACACTATAGGCCAAACTTGTATTCAAACCATAAAGAGAAAGTCTTAAAGCATCCTCCAGTGATGGAAGTTGGGTCTGTAGGCCAACCTCGTCTCATTGAATAGCGTTTTATATTGGTGAGTTGCAAGCGATTTATTTGCACTGCACCATGGTACCTTTACGCAGGCAGATAGACTGTGCAGACAAGAGTTAAAAAGTCTTGGATATATATATATACACACATGGTAGACATTGTACAGTCTCCAGTGTTGTGATACAAACCATTAACCCTCCAGTGAGCTCAACAGCAACAATCTTCATTGTCCCTCCCTGCCATCTCTCTCTCTCTCTTTCTAATGTAATAATAATAATTCTCGTAAACCAGACACACTACATAAAAACCTGTAACAACAAAGTCCTTATCTAAAAATACCAACACAAAACAACTGCTTTGTCTGGCAGACAATGACTGAGGTCTGGTAACAGTTATTATTAGTATTATTATTATCATCATCATCATCATCTTCTCTTGTTGCTTCCCTTTATTAAAACATTAACAGCACTGTAATATAAGAGATCTGACACACAGAAGCAGCAGCAGCAGCTATTACAGCACTAATTAATACAGCACGACAAAATAATTTGCTTTCCTTCCTTCTTTCTTTTCTTTCTTTCTTTTTTTAATAAAAGCAAATTATGATATCAAGTTCTTTTCAATTATCTGTTTCATTAACTGTTATATCTCGTTAAAGGGGGGACATGGCATGCTGTTGCAATGAGAAATGATCACGGACATCATCTGGAGACCAAAGAAAATATGGCTTCCCAAGAATTTATTACACAGCTACTGGTTTTTTCTTTCTTCCTATAAATCTTCTTTTCTTTTTACCAGATGCACAGATCCCTACACTTAAGGGAAGTGGGGGAGGGTTACTGTTTGACCCCAGGTCAGCTCATATTGAGCAGAACTAGGATCAAAGGTAGAACACTGGTTTTTATATATCAGGAACTATACTGTATGTGATTCGGGGGAAGGTTTGGCTGCAATTTCTAGCAAACCAAGTAACTATGCTGAGGCTTTTTAATGGCTTTTGTGTTTTTCTAAGGTTATTAACAGTGTCATAAGCAAAGTGAGACGGTTTTGGTTGGAACTGAAATTGCATTAGAGACTCAACTCTTCAGATCTTACCACAAAACCAAAAGACTATAAGAATCTACCATACATTTCGTCTTTTACTTTCAAAAATATTATGACCATCATTGTAATCATTTTAGCATTGCTTTTCTCATTCTCACATGCATCAGATGGAATTCCCTGAGGTAGATTTTTGTCCACTGGATGTTGGGGGAGGACAAACATAGACACACAAACATATACACACATATATATATATATATATATATATATATATATATATATATATATATACGACGGGCTTCTTTCAGTTTCCGTCTACCAAATCCACTCCTAAAGTTTTGGTCGGCCCGAGGCTATTAGAAGACACTTGCCCAAGGTGCCACGCAGTGGGACTGAACCCGCAACCATGTGGTTGGTAAGCAGGCTACTTACCACACAGCCACTCCTGCGCCTAAGGCTGTTCCTCATTTTTTTTTTCAATCTATGAGGAAATTGGTAAATTAGGCATTTGTCAGGCTACTACATAGGTTTATGCATATTGTAATGGATACACGGTTCTGTGGAGTTATGGTTTTTCAGAGACAGAGCTACATTCCATGTGCATTATTATGGACAGGAGAAAGAATGTATTGACTAAGGACGGCCACAGTGTTTTGGGAGAAAAGAGGTCTACAGACACTTTTAGAATATTTAATAAATTGAAAACCAAATGAAGAATAAGAAAAAATCCTACAGAAGATATATGGCAAAAGAAATGAGGATAGAAAATGGACATAAATGAATTAGTGATGGCAGCAGAGGAAGTGGTGAAGGTGGAAGAGAGTAGATGGTACTAAAAGAAAAAAAAGAAAAAAGAGTCTGGAACAAAAATTCCAAGTTAAATTCAATTCAAATATGCAATAAAAATGAAGATAAAGAAAAAACCAAATCACAATATTGTCACTTTTTTTTTTTTTATGAGAATGTTCTTTAATAAGTGTAAAACAAAATGTAGCATAAAATAATAAGTAAAATAAACAAACTGGTGTTACTTCCTTAAGTTGATATTTATCAAACCGTAATTAGTCTCCTTTCATATTCAACAGCCATTCACTTTAATTCAATCAGCAGATGTGGATACACACACACACACATATATGTATATATATATATATATATATATATATATATATATATAAAAGACACAAATACAAGTTAATTCCCCCCTCCCCGCAATTCCTCCACCACTATAACTCTCACCAGCCACCATCTATTTATTTAGCATAAATATACTTTAGTTTTGTATTTTGGTATCCACCATGCCTCACCACCCTCATGCCCAATAGCTAATGTTTTTGAAGGATAACAGCTGAAAGGTCAAAAAAGTAAATAAAATTCAAACAAAAGAAAAACATAATATAGCTAATTAAATTGTTTTGATGAAAGACTTCAGATGTCTAGTTATAGCCTACCAAAAGTGTGGTGCTGTTTTTTGTTTTGTTTTTCGGTCTATTGAATTCCTTGAAGAACGCAGACAACAAAAACCATGCCATGATAATCAATTTATACCTAGAGGTTGGAATACAGTAGTTATACCATAAAGATTTTAAAATTCCGCAGTTCTATAAAATTTACAACATAAACACGATTACATTTTACAAATGTATTTTTATGTCATACATATACGTGTGTGAGTGTGTTTGCATGTGTGTGTGTGTGTGTGTGTGTGTGTGTGTTTGTGTGCGTTAGTGTGAGTGTGCCAGCATCACATATCCTGTATATTTATTCAAAACAACAGAAATTATTTTATTTCACCAAACATATAATAACTCCAAGAAAATGACATTGAAATGTGTGTGTATGTGTGTATGGATAACAAGAGAGATAACGACTAAGTAAAACAAATTTTATTCAAATTACCTCGAAATACACGAAAGGAAAAATCCTGCGAAATCCAAAAACCCAAACACAGCAAAAAAAAAAAGTAAAAAACAAAACAAAACAACCAAAACCTGATTTCTATAAATCTGTTATTCAATATTCCACAAAACAAAAGAATCACAATGATTGCAATTATTATTATTATTATTATTATTATTATTATTATGACCATCATGTAGCTGAAATCTATGAGAGGAGTTATTACTAAGCTCTATTCTAAATTACCTGACAATTAACCTCACTTGTTTTATTCCAAGATTCTTCCCTGCCATCTTTCCATGGGTCAGTCCATTTCCTCATTGTTTTCAATTACTTTCGTCTTTCTTTTGTTCCTTTCCTTGTTTTAGTCAACAGACAGTGCTCATGCTGGGGCCATACCCTGAAGAGTTTCAGCTGTTCATGCTCACCTCCTCGCTACTTATTTTTAAGTCTCTATTTCCTCCTTATCCACCTTCTCGTACCTCAATGGTAGACACTGTCACTTCATCACCACAACCCTTTCTCCTTTCCCTGTAGGAGTAGCCATGTATCTCCTCCACAGTGAGACATCTATTCCTGTCTCCCTTATCATATTTTGGCCCCTTGTCACCTGCCAGAAAGCCATCTGTCTCTATGCCACACCCCAACTCAGACAAGAGTCTGGTGAATTACCTGCTGACCTCACTAGTTCTAGTGGCAGAAGAAGAAAAAATGTACCCCAGTACCATTGCAGGGTGGTTGGCATTTGGAAGGACATGTAGCTATAGAAATCATGTCAAGGCTTGGAGCAGTCCTTAGGCTTGCTGAGTCCTGTCAAACCAGTCAACCCATGCCAGCAAGGAAAATGGACATTAAATGACGATGATGGTGATGACTCCATGATTTAGAGAGAGGGGGAAGGAGAGAAAGAAACGCTTATCTGGTTGGCTCTCTATAAGTTGATTAGTACTTTCTGACTGTGAGATGCCACTAGCAAAGCAAAAGTCACTAAAAGGCATTTATTACACACCACCAATCTCCACAAGTTACAAATGATAAACTGAACAGTGAACAGCTCTGAAAATTCCAATTACTTTCCAAAAATCAATAGATAACCAAACCAAACAGTTCTACTTGCAACTACACGCACACACACACAGAAAAGCTATGTCTATGAAGTGAATTCAAATTATTTGATGAGTTATCTTGTTTCTGTAAAATAAATCAATTCTTCCTCATGGAGGCATCTATTGATGAGGATTGGTAATAGGAAGAGCATCCAGCCATAGAGACTCTGTCTGAATAGGTTTTGTCTGATCCATGCAACGATAGAAAAGTGTACATTAAAGCAATGATGGTGTGGGTACTTAACATATATCAGTATAATGTACACTGGGATTAAACATTGTCTGATATAGAACTCTTTCGTACATTGGGTCTCACCGAGGCGATGACTACTGACCGAGACCTTTGG
>NC_068998.1:54395909-54398523 GCF_001194135.2 Octopus bimaculoides
GGCACCTGTGCCCAACATCGCCTTCCTGGCACTTGTGCCGGATGGCACGTGTAAAGACATTCGAGCGAGATCGTTGTCAGTGCTGCCGAACTGGCTCCTGTGCAGGTGGCATGTAAAATACACCATTTTGAGTGTGGGCGTTGCCAGTACCGCCTGACTGGCCTTCGTGCCGGTGGCACGTAAAAGCACCCACTACACTCTCGGAGTGGTTGGCGTTAGGAAGGGCATCCAGCTGTAGAAACTCTGCCAATTCAGTTGGACCCTGGTGTAGCCATCTGGTTTCACCAGTCCGCAGTCAAATCGTCCAACCCATGCTAGCATGGAAAGCGGACGTTAAATGATGATGATGATGATGATGATATATCGTTGTGCCATTGTCATCATCATGACCCCCTTCGGTCATGAATGACCATGGGATTGCACCTAGAAAGTTACCCTCCAAGGCACAAGTCCGGGCAAGGTTGTTTATGGAAGACCAGCAGTCGCCCATACATACCGGCCTCCCCTCTCCACACCATTGATGTTATGCAAGGGAAAGGCAAAGGGGCCAATACAGCTTGGCACCAGTGATGTCGCAACTCATTTCTACAGCTGAGTGAACTGGAGCAACGTGAAATAAAGTGTCTTGCTCAAGAACACAACACACAGCCCGGTCCAGGAATCGAACTCACAACCTCATGATCGTAAGCTCAATGCTCTAACCACTGAGCCATGCGCCTTCACACAGTATATATATATTATCATAAAAGGTGAGAGCTACTTAAGGAGCTTGTAACTGTCAACCTTTGTAATGCATGTGTGTATAAGTGTTAAAAGCAAAATGGAGATGATCCACCAAGCTATGTTTTATGCCCAAACAAGTTCAAGGTGCCTAACAGGAACCACCAGTTCCCAGATATCCTTATAAAGGTTGATGGAAAGAATCTCAAGCATGTGAACTCATTTTGGCAATATGGTGAGGTCAAATGCATCTTCCCTATATTACAGGGAAAGCTGCCAGTGCATTTGGTGAACTCCATCGTCATTTCTGGAATGAGATGAGCATAAAACTAGTATCTTGGACTTTACACAGGTTGTACATCAACCAACCAGATATCTTTTATAAAGGCTGTCTTTAAGCAATCTTTGGTTACAATCTTGAAAGACAATCACAAGTCTGCTGGGTTGGTCATGTCATCAGAACGAATGACTAAAGAATTCCTAAAGTTACCATGCATTGCTAGCTTGACAGTGGACACAGAAACTTTGGATGGCTATGGCTCAGGTATAAAGGTAAATTGAAAAGTATTCTTTTAGCAATCAATATGCCTTATGAGACTGTTGAGAATGTGGTTCTGGAAAGGAAAGAGTGGAGATCTGTGTGGAAAGAGGTGAGGGTTGGTGACAGGAGGGGCATCTGGCCATTAAAAAATCTACCTCAACAAATTTTGTCTGAGCCATGCTAGAATAGAAAAGTGGCCATTAACCCTTTCATTGCTGTATTTATTTTGAGATGCTCTGTGTTTCTTTCAATTAATTTTAAATATAACAAAGAATTTGGTAAAATAACTTTGTTATCATTAAGCTGGTTTCAGCCGGGTTGGTAGTGAGAGGGTTATATGATGATGATGATGACGATGATAATGATGACATTTTCAAGCTGTCCTAAGAAACTTATGACAACAGTGAAGCGTATATTGGAACACAAGTGTACTGCAGCAGCACTATGATTGTAAATGTCTGCTCAAAGTCAACAAAATAACAAAAAGAATCAGAGTGTTCATTTAGTAATTCCAAACACATGCCTAGTTCTCCGGTAGAGCAGACTCTAAGTGTTTGCTATTTACCTTCATTTTTCTCTTCCATTAACTCTGTGAGCCGTTCTGCTGCTTTTTTCATCTGATCTGTAAGTTCTCTGATTATATAAATACTCCATTGCTATCCATTAAATAGAGAAACAGACATCAGAATAACCAAAGCAGTTCTTAGACCTTTTAGCTTTATAAGACATTTTCTGCAGCTGAAGACTGAGTCAGCATGGAACAATACCTTTTCTGCCAGTCATTTTCTTTATTTAGAAGACACCTGTATAAATGTTTTAGCAACATTTTGTCTGCTATTGTCACTAAGGGCCAACATTCCAATATCATTACACCATTTTCTCGTGTGACATCCAAACTTCCCTTCAGCATCAGGTTTTGTTATTCTAAACATTACAACTTTGCAGCTTTCATCTGTTTTCCTTATCACACTCTCGTATACCTGGCTTTTAACAGTCTCTCTTTCTCGTTTAACCTCTAAATCCACCTCTCTTAACTTTCTTACACTACTTACTTATCTTTTAATGTGGGGAAGATATTTATAGAAAGAAAAATAAATTAACTGACAGCTGCCATTCGACAAAATTCTTGGATATATACAAAAAAAGAAATAATAATAATAATAAAAGTAATATTTACAAAAAGCAAAAAGACAATTTAGGATTTCTAAGTAAGATATTGATCCTGAAAAACACAAAAACAACAATAAAAAGAATTAGTTCAAATTGAGTTGTAAAAGAAAATTAGTTCATTTTTCTTTGTTCAATTGAAGAGAAATGAAGATAATTTGATGCCAATGCAGAAATGATCTTCCA
>NC_068998.1:54400265-54407294 GCF_001194135.2 Octopus bimaculoides
TATATATATATATATATATATATTTGAATATAAGTCTGCTTGCTGGATTAGAGCTTGCATAGGTTCAAATGACAACAATGTGCATTGAATGTAAAATCATTGATGCTACTGATGATGATGATGATGATGAGAGTTGATGGTAGTGGAAGTAATTACAATTTGTCAAAGTCAACTTTATGTGTGTCATCATCCTTCTGGGGATGCTAAGAGCAGATACCAGTCAAATACTGGGGAAAAAAACTCTAATTGGTTATTCCACTACCTACCCCCCACCATCACCACTACAGCCACCACTCAGTATTTGCGATATTGTTGCCTATGTTAGAAATCATTATTACTTATTATAAAACAGTAAAAATGACTGAAGAATTTTTTCTTTTTATTATTCTTTTAATGTCTCTGAAAACGTGACAGTTTGTGATATTTTAGAATGGTTTTGATAACTCAAGTTTCAGATTTAACGAGGATTGTTGATGCTCTTCGCTGCAGCTGTTGCACAAACATACGTTCATACATGCATAGATACATGAATGCATACAAATATGCATGCACGCATTTGTACCTACATGCAGACATATGCATACATACATTCACACATGCAGATATGCATCCAAGCATTTACATATACCACATGCATAGACTACAGATTCATAAATGTAAATATACACACGTACATTTATACATGCAGTCATTTTACATATAAATATAAGCCTTCAGTCAGTCATACTTAAGCATACATATGCACATCTATACAAACACCCAGTCATACAGTTATACACACATATACAGTAATATATAGACATACAGTAATTCATACATGCAGACATTTACACAGAAATTCAGTCAATTTTACTTATAAATACACACACATATTCATACAAACATCACATAGATACATACACACAAACAATATATCTAGTCATACATACAAATATATATATATATATATACACACACACACACACACACACATACACACACACACTCACACACACCTAACTGATCAATTAAAAACTATAAAGTGAAATCTGAGACAAACTTCATTATCGTTTCCAAATTTTTACTCAATAATCTCTGTCGGATTTGATTTGGCTTTATCTGTCTTACATTTATTATTGCAAGAATATTGCCGCCACCACTGCCACTGTCACCACCACTGCTAGCATCATCATCATCATCATCGCCGTCGTCGTCAGTGGCATCAGCAGCAGCAATGGATTATGGTCACCTTTCCTGGGTGGGCATCAATGGGACAAAGTGAGAAATGTCATTGAGGGGCTCTTTTAGAAGATCTTTGAAGGCTTCATGATGATGATGATGATGATGATGATGGAGGAGGAGGAGTTGGAAGAGAGAAATTTAACAATGCTTTATGAAAGCATAAAAAATAAAATTTACAAACAAAGCACACATCGCAAATCGAGCTGAGAGACTTAATCCATCTTTAAAGACACTTAGAACCAAAAGGAAGAACTCTCTCTCTCTCTCTCTCTCTCTCTCTCTCTTTCCGTCTGTGTCTGTCTGTCTTGTATGAAAAAGATCAGTGTTTCTTTTCCATTTAACTAATTGACAGAAGCCAGGTAAATGTAAACTTCAGCATTAGACAGAAAAAAACTCCACAGACTGTTAATCAAGGTACCGTGTGGTTTGGTACTTAGCGAGACAGCAGCACTAATGTCTGTGTTTGGTTTTGTCAAGTTTGTTGCCAGAAAAACGAAAGGCAGCGGATGAACGTGAATTAAAACGTCAAGATTTCTTCACTGTTAATGTTCTGTCTTCATAACAAACAACATTTGTCAGGGATACCATTCCGTTGACTCTCTAAGGAAACTCTTCATACTTCTTTAACATGAAAGATAATGTGTGTGTGTGTGTGTGTGTGTGTGTGTATGATTGTATGTATTTCTTGTCTTTTTGTCATGCATATGAGTCTTCTGCAACGCCTTTAAGTCAGCACATTTACAGCCAGCCATTGAAAATAGGTAACAGATCTGTTTATTATATAATTCAGTAAGATTCGCTACCTGAGAGAGATAGATCGGCATTCCTCTCTGGGAGGTAATAAAAGATATTTGTCACAAAAACATTAATGCCATGAAGTCAGGCAAGGGGCGGGGGTAACCAATGGCTTTTTATGAGTCACTTATGGTGCCTGGAAGCATTTATGTTACAACAATAGCAACAGAAATAGCAACAGTAAGCAAGAGAGAGGAATGACCTATATGGTGAAAAACTGTCTCAGAAAATAATCTAGAACAAAAAGAAAAGAAAAAATAAAGGAAAAGAAAACATTAACAAAACAATAAGACACATGTAAACAAAACTTATCTCATGGTATTCTTGTTTCACTCCACCATACATAAATACATACATATGCACATACATACATACACACACACACCTAACTATATTTATACATATATATTTATATATATATATATATATATATATATATATATATATATATATATATATATATATATATATGTCTGTACATATGTATATTTGTACACTCAGGCATATATACCTACACATATAAACACATACATATGGAGTGAGAGAAGATTTTTCTCAATCTCAATTATTTTATTTCTTATATTTCTCCAGAACACAGCTAAAATATTTGTTATCTTATTTAACGACACTTGAACTTTCACAATAATGACATTTTCCAAAAAAAGAATTAACTAACAAGCTGCCTTCCTTAATCTCTACTTAAGGAAAAAAGATACACCAACTGAAAACCCCAACGAGAGAAATACAAATATGAAATAACATAGTTTATTATTATCGTTATTATTGTTGTTTTTGCTTTTTGTTTTGTCGAGGTTGTTAACAACAACAATATTAATATTTAATAACACAAACAATAATAATAATAATAATAGTTCTAAAAGAAGGTATTTGGTCTCTTTATAAACAAATATGAAACTGAGTCAGAGAGTACCAAAATATCTTGAATTGTTCTTGAAATAGAAAATAGAAATATAGAGAAAAAAGAGAAGAGAAATGAGTATCGTTAGGTGTGAAATAGTTGGTTAATGGTGGCGCTAGAGTAAGATTCTTGAGGAATAAACCCACTCATAGCTGCAGGGTTAAGAACTAAAGCTAATATTTTAGTATATTTACTTTAGTCATTAGTCATACTAGCTTCACTCAAGTAGAAAAGAAAAAGGCGAGGGAGGAGATGGAGAAGGGGTTTGCCAATGATTCAACAGCAAGATAAAATTTTGGGTCTGAGAGTTGAGAGTTCGACTCCTTGTCATATCGATAAGAGTGTGGGTGGGTGGGTGATTGGGGATGTACCTTGACAAAATGTATCCGTAGACATTTGAACTAGATTGGCAAAATTAGTCAAAAAACAACATCCAGCCATCCAGTCAGTCTGGAGTGGAATTAAAGAATTGGGTGGAAGTAACAAGAGAGGCACAGTCTCAGAGCTGTAGTCTTAGAAAGCAGGACTGCAGTGCTATGTTTGGTGAAGGATTTAACTCTTTCGTTACTGTATTTATTTTGAAATGCTCTGTGTTTCTTTCAAAATTGTGACTAGGGTTTGGTGGGAGGTTTTAATTCAAAACTTATGAAAACAAGACATTTGTCCTCAGAGCCAGAGCTGGTTTCAGCCGGGTTGATAATGAAAGGGTTAAGGTAACAAATAGTAGCAGGGACAACAAAATGCAAAGAAATGGCTAGAACCAGTCACTTTTGCCCCAAAATTTGAGTCTTTGCTGCAGTACTTAGTCTCACTTAAAGATTTTCAAGATTTTATGTCTTGTAAAAAAAAAAAAAAAAATAAAAACAGCCTGTTATTTACACATCCACAATTATAAGTATTCCAATAACACTTCAAAATTTTTAGTAAAACTTTTACATTACATTAAAAAAAAACTAAAACATAAAATCATTCATGGTAATATATCACAACTATTAGCATGATCATTATTATTATTATTATTATTATATTTTAAAGGATTGACGTAACTCTTCACAAAGGTAAATTATTATTATTTAAATTTCACAGAAGTCTACTTGGCCTTTCATTCTTTCAGGGTTGAGAAAAATAAGTACCTGGTGAATACTGGGGTTGATGTAATCAACTTACCCCTTCCCTGAACTTGCTGGCCTTGTGCCAAAATTTGAAACTATTATCACCATTACCATTATTATTATTATCATTATCGAATGTGTCTGAGTTTATTAGCTACATTTCTATAGCTACACACACACACACACACAAGATATTTCAACTAAACAGCCATTAAAATGCTACTCAACACATTGTTACCATCATTAACATTTTATGAACATTAGTTTTCTCCATACTTGTCTGGTTATGAAGTGATTCTTGAACATTGCTACATTTTATCTTTCGTCTCATTTCTTCTATGGTTTCATAACCAACTCTATAATGTTCGAATTTATCCTTAAAGTTTTCCTCTCACAACAAATACTAAAATATAGAATAGAGATGTTTCCGATAGTCTCAAGAGAGTAATAACTCCCAGTGCTTCAGTTCTGGTTTTTATGGCACAAAAACAAACAAACAAACAAACAAACAAAAACAAAATAGGAGTTGAATTTCTTTCAGGATAAGACACCAGTCTATTTACCAATAAATGGTGCTGCTGTTCCTCTTGGAGAGATCTAAACACTATAAAGAACACAGGCCTGTACTCCATAGTTCTTAGCAACCTTTGTCATAATTTGCCTCGTTATTTACTAATAAAGATGAAAGAAAAAAAAATTGAGTTTTAAAACTGATGTTTTTAAATCTCAATTTTTCTTGTTTATTTCTGTCAACAGACAATTTTTCTCATTTATTGGTTTTAATTAAAATTCAAAGATTAATAAAGTTGAGTCCACTCTAGTGAACTATTATCAACAACTCAATATCCCCCACTCTCTCTCTCTCTCTCTCTCTTACTGGTTTTGGTCATTAGACTGTGGCCATGCTGGGGCATGCTTCGAAGAATGTTAGTTGAACAACTCAACCTCAGTACTTCAGCAGTGCCCCAGCCTGGCCGCAGTCCAATGATGGAAACTCGTAGCAGAAGAAAGAAGTCTACGTCAAGACTAAAAAGTATACACAGTCCTGTAGAAGTCTGGGAATATTTATTCTTAGTATTAACAGTTGCAGGGAGTAAGAAGGGGTCAAACGTGACCCCAAACTCCCAACTGACAAATTCTTTTATTTGTCTTTCTTTCAATAGCTTGTTTCTGGAGGAGGAAAAGATGGGGGGGGGAGAGAGATTGCAAATATTTTTGTACATTTTGTTGTAAAAAAAAAAAAACCTAAACAAAATTGGAATTTCAATGTATGTCCCACAGAAATATATATATATAACAGATATTTATAAACACACACACATATACATACATACACATACACACACACACACACACACACACACACACATATATATATATATATGCATGCATACAAATATTTATACATACATATATGCACATACACAGACACACACACACATAAACATACATACACACATATATATATGCATACATACAGATATTTATACATACATATATATTCATACACACCACAAATACACACACACACACACATACATACATAGGTACGTACATAAGTATTAGTTTTTTGCAAGTGCTTGGGTGAAACCATTTTTATCATCTCCGATATTTTGGCTTCTTAAATATTAAAAAAAAAACAAGAAAGAATACATAATAAACAAATAAAGAAAAGTAATAAAAAATTAAAAACAAAAACAAAACTGATTTTTTTTTTTTCTTCTTTTTCTTCTTCTCATAACCTCAACTCCAACCTTTAACCCCTATCTGTACCAATCCGCTAAGCACCCGAACTAACCCCAGAAAGGGATAAAGAAAAAGAAAAAGACAAACCTCAACAGTTTAAAAAAAAAAACAAACAATACATTAAAAGGAGTAAAAAAAAAAGGTAAAAGACAAACAGTTCTTGTTGGAATGGAATCGAGTAAAAACTGACAGAATGGAACTGAAGTGAACCAAACCAAACCAAGAATGGAACTTGGGGTTTGTTTCTGTTTGTTTATTATATATTTAAAACTTCCCTTTTTTTTTTCTCTCCTTTTTTTTTTACATTTTACTTTACTTTGGACAGCATAGATGATGATGATGATGATGATGATGGTGATGATGATGGTGATGATGATGATGATGATGATGATGATGATGATGATGATGATGGTGATGATGATGGTGATGATGTTGATGATAGTGGTAGTGATGATGATTTTGATGATGATGGAATGTTTTGACTTGTTTATTTGTTTTAATTGTTGCAAGCCAGCAATTGATTGTGCAGCTTTCATGCTTTTCCTTATCACTCACTAACCATTTAACTATGAAGCCCTTTGCACACATGTGTGCACGCATGCACACATGTGTGTGTGTGTGCATGCATGTCTATGTGTGTGTGTGTGTGTGTACACACACATATATATACGTGCATGTGTGTGTGTACATTTCTTAATGATGCATATTGATAAAAAACCCACCAAAAGCCAATATTTTCAAATAAAATATAATAAAGCAAAACTGTGTGTTATTAGTTTCCTGCTGAGTTGGCACAGACAATCCCTTGTTTGAGTCACCCATCAGAAATGCACTGAAGCAGTGCTTGAGTCCATTGTAAACCAGTAAAGCAAAGACAATACTGTTCATCAATTACGATATTAGACATAAAATATAAATAAGTCCCGCATCTATTCACATAGAAAATATGATCCCTGAATTAAGTCTAACCTTTAGTAAGAAAACATCAGTTCAGGTTTTAACCTCTTAAATCCGGTGCTCCATGGTTCAACAAACGCCATGGCCTGGCATGTTTTAGATTTTTGGCTTAAGGCTTTATATGAAATGGGTGATTTGATAGACTCTGTTCAGTTGGAGGATGCGGACAATTTGACTGGCTGTAGTGAGTTGGAGGACTGTAGGCAATTTGACTGGCTGTAGTGAGCTGGAGGACTGTAGGCAATTTGACTGACTGTGGTGAGCTGGAGGACTGTAGGC
>NC_068998.1:54407687-54410331 GCF_001194135.2 Octopus bimaculoides
TGGCTGTAGTGAGTTGGAGGACTGTAGGCAATTTGACTGGCTGTAGTGAGTTGGAGGACTGTAGGCAATTTGACTGGCTGTAGTGAGTTGGAGGACTGTAGGCAATTTGACTGGCTGTAGTGAGCTGGAGGACTGTAGGCAATTTGACTGGCTGTAGTGAGTTGGAGGACTGTAGGCAATTTGACTGGCTGTAGTGAGCTGGAGGACAGTTTGACAGGTTGCAAAATTGGGCAATTTGACAGGATCTGACAAGTTGGAAGATTGTGGACAGTTTGAGAGGATCTGTTGGGTTGGGTGACCATTTGAATCATCAGAGCATGCCATGGTCCTCTGATTAGTTGGATGATTCTTTCTAATTCATCCCAGCATCAAAGGCAAACACAGAATTTAACTGCTATAAATTAGTGATACTACTACAATACACAAAATATTTTATCAAATTTTTAATACAGTTTCTAATAATATTTAATTATAAAAATATAAAATGATTTTTTAACCATTGAATGGCTAGGAGGATACGTCTGAGTAAGATAGGAATCAAAGAAATCCACAGATGAAAAAAATGGTCGAGAGCTACTGATCTAACTCATGCTAGCATGGAAAAGCAGACGTAAAACTGAATGGACAACCTGTCCTCTGAGAACCATTGCCTTAGTGTATCCACCCAGCAGGTCATGGTATCCGGCATTAATATTTGATAGTAAGCGAGTGCCTTGTGGTCTTGTTGTTTTATTACAACGAGACCACAAGATAGACAACAGCAACGGTTGCATATATTGCTGCCATTAATGGATGTCTCCTCTGGCTTGGTATTTTTACGATGCCCATGACCTTTGCTAAATCCACTTGCCCTGTTGCAATCGATGCAGCTTCTGTTGAGTTTTAACTGATCTCACTTTTAATTAATGTCTGCAGGAAAAAACATTTGCGGAACCAAGCAGTATATATCTCACAGTGAAGAAGAATAAATAAAGAATCAAATGAAATTGCCATTTCCATATTCCGAAAATGTTGGAAATCAGGAAAAGAAAAGCAAACACAACAAAAAGAAAAAGAAGAAAAAAAAACGGTAAAGAAATATTTTTGATACATAAATTGCAAAACATCAGGGAAGTAGTCAACTGGAACTACAAGTGCGCACACACACACACACATGCACACCCACACACACACTTTACTAACACTGTAAAGAGGGGTTGTGGATCACTATACACCTCACCGTCTGTTAAGCCATTAATGCAGTATACATACACACACACCTGTTATCTTTTACTTGTTTCAGTCATTAGACTGCGGCCATGCTGGGGCACCACCATTCTAAAAATCACACAAGCAACTCATTTGACAAGTTTCAGCATATTTACCACCAACCTTAATTTCACTGACAAAATCTGACAAAAACATTAACCCTTTCGTTACTGTATTTATTTTGAGATGGTGGAAGATTTTAATTGAAAACTTATGAAAACAAGACATTTATACTCAGAGCCAGAGCCGGTTCGGTAACGAAAGGGTTAAGCTGTATTTCACATCTTTTAGTAGCTCAGTGTGTGTGTCCCTCCTTGTATTTATCTCCATACCACTTGGCACCTGATGTTGGTTTTTTTTTTTTTTTATGATAAAATAAGTACAAGACTTAGAAGACAAGTTCTGGGGCCAATTTGCTTGACTAAACCCATTAAGGCAGTGCTCCAGAATGGCTGGAACATGTAACAGCTAAAAGCTATACCACAAAGCATTTCTTTTCTAGCTGCTGACGGCCTATTGAGTCAGTAAATTCACTGCCCTCACTTAAGTCAGTGTCACCAGAATGTAGGGCTGTGTTAAGATCCTAACTGCGGAAAAATTAAGCAGAGACAACAAAACAAACAAGTCTTTGGCTAATAATGTTGTTTGCATTTTCATGACTGTTATTCTTCACATTTTAGTAGCCCAGCTGATTGGCTGGCAACCAGGAAAAGAGGATTTTGGAAATAACAAATTAGACTTGGAATTCCAAAGAGGCTCTTTGCTGCTCTCTCTCTCTCTCTCTCCCCCCTTCTATTTTTCTCTCTCTCTCTCTCTCTCTCTCTCCCCACTCCCAATCTCTTCCTCCTGCACCCCACTCTCATGCCAAATGCAGCACAATTGCCATAATACTTATGCTTTCTACCTTTTGTGTCACCTCCACTAATGTAACATCACCTACTACTACAACCACCACCACCACTGTATATAATGGTGATGGTGATGATGATGATGATGACAAAAAAACAGACAACCTTATTACTGTACATGCGATGGATGTTAGTTGTCCCCATGGTTTTCTCTGCAGGTAGCGCAATAAGAGAGTAATTTGTAAACAAATTATTCTCCTTCTCAGAAACCACCCACACAAACCCTCTCCCCACCCCTGCCACCATCTCATGCTCGAAATAACAATACTCTCTCAGTCTTTATTCTTCTGCTGAGAATATTTACGTGTATATGTGCATGTGTACATACACACATATACACATCTATACACCCACTCAAATATATATGCACATATCTCTATTATATATAAACATATATAATAAAATATAGCATGATAAATAGACTCACACACACACACACACACACACACACACACACACACACACACACACACACACACACACACACA
>NC_068998.1:54410452-54411096 GCF_001194135.2 Octopus bimaculoides
ATACATATATATATATATATATATATAGGTAGATATGTGTGTTTAAACATACAATCAGGAGACAAAGTACTCAATACATGAACTAAGAGTATATTTCTTCAAAGTTGATGATTCACCCTGTTGCTACCCCAGGATAGAGGTTTTGTTTTTTTTTAATCTTTGCATCTGTTCAGATGACAAAGAGAATCTTGGTGGCACGATAGAATGAATCATATCTTTAAAATAACAGGCATATTTACGCACACGGATTAAACTTGAACACAGCCATGTACACACTGTAGTAGGGTCTGAAGAAACTCTCTTTCCTCGTTAGGTGTGTGTGTGTGTGTGTGTGTGTGTGTGTGCGTGCACGCGTGTGTGCAAAGAAGTTTCCTTCAAAACTCTGAGTAGAGATGAATGAGTCTAAGTTTAGCCCTTTTCTTATTTCAGTTTTTTTATTAATTTCCTATATTTTTAGTGTAGGTTATTCCTATGTGGGTTGGGTCCAGGTTTTAGAACTGGTAAACCATGTAAGCATGTTCCCTGCATGTCATAAGTATTGACTGAAAAGGTTGGCAACAGGAAAGGCATCTGGCTGTACAACACTGCTGCAGAAAACCTGTCCAATTCTTGCCAGTTTGGAAAACTAGTCATCAAATGGTGAT
>NC_068998.1:54411106-54417867 GCF_001194135.2 Octopus bimaculoides
GCTAGGATATTCGGCTCATGATGGTAAGGTCATGAGTTTGATTCCTGGCAGTGTGTTGTGTCCTTGAGCAAGACACTTTATTTTCCATGTTGCTCCAGTCCACTCAGCTAGCAAAAATGAGTAGTACCTGTAATTCTAAAGGGGCCGGCCTTGTCACATTCCGTGTCATGCAGAATCTCCCTGAGAAGTGTGTTAAGAGTACATGTGTCTGTGGAGTGCTCAGCCACTTGCACGTTAATTTCGCAAGCAGGCTGTTCCGTTGATCGGATCAAGTGGAACTCTCAACATCGCAACTCATTAGCTGCTCGTTAAAAGTTTAAAACGGTGACAGAAAATGGGTAGAAGAATGGCTGCATGGTTAAGGAGCAAACACATGGTTTTGGATTCAGTCCCACTGCACCTTTGACAAGGGTCTTCTACTTAGAGTTCCAGACTGTTGGATGTGTGTGTGTGTATGTGTGTACTGGTGTTGGTTTGTTTACATTCCTGTGACTTAGTGGTTCAGCAAAAGAGACTGCTGGAATAATAATACCAGACTTCCAAATAGGAACTGGGGTTGGCATGATTGATTTAACCTTTCAAGAGGCTGCTGTAGCATGGCCATGATCCAATAACTGAAACAAGTGAAAGATAAAAAGATAACAGAGCCTTAGCTCCATTAATGCTTCCACATCTTCTTGGTCTTATCTTCAGGAAGAAAAGGTGGTTAATTATATCTTTCTGTTTTTTTAATGGTTGTGTTTTCATGGCAGGCTGTGAGGATTATGGGAATGATTTGTAACAAATAATATCATTAATGATGCCAAATTTAAAACTGTATCCATTATTCCACATAATAACAGAACAGGAAACCTGAAAACATCATTAATAAATAAGAAGACAAGTTAAGTCTTGTTTCTAATACATATATTTAATCATGTGAGTGTGTGTATGTGTACGTATATCATCGTCATCAATATCATCATCATTGTCCTCATCAACATCATCATCAACATCGTCGTTGCCGTTGTCATCATCATCATTATCACCATTGTTTCTACGTCTGCCTTTTCCATGCTGGTATGGGTTGGATGAAACTAGTCAAAGCATTATTCTATGGTTCGATGACATTCTTGATTGCTCTTCAACTACGGCACTTTTTATTCCACAACTTCAGCCAAACTGCTGAGTAGCTGGACTTATTGCTCCTCTGACCTGTAAACATCAGCATTTGCTAACCAAACGGTGTTTGTGCAAAGATGGGCACATATGCATATGTATGCACGTCTGCATGTCACATGCATGTGTGTGTTTCTCCTGCCCATATATAGAAATACGACAGGCCTCTGTACAGTTCCAAAACTGGCCCAAGATGCCAAATAGTGTGACAAAACCCCAGATCACGAGGTTGCAAAACCAACTTCTTAACCACACAGCAATGTTTATACATTTATTACAAGCATGTGCATATATATATATATACACACACACACACACACTCATGTATATACATGTATGTATGTATATGCATACACACACACACACGTGTCAGTGTGTTAGTGCGTATATGTATATATATATATGCACACACAGACACATATGTGTGTGTATATAATTATTACCAAAGCATTAGTCAGTTTGATGGAAACTCCCAGATGTAAATTAACAGAGTTAAATAAATTATACGATATATTGAGTTTCTTGTCTTAATACAAATGCTGTCAACAGGATGAACAATAGTCATACAACGGCAGAGTCAGGGATGACAACGATGATGGTGATGATGATGGTGATGATGATGGTGATGATGATGGTGATGACGGCATCAAAGACGATAGATTTAATAGTCTGCAATTATTAACAATTGCATCTCTAATGGCAAACAATGTCTACATCTTGATGATGTAAAAGTCTCAGTGTTTATGATGATGATGGTGGTGGTGGTGGTGTTTGTGATGGGTGAGGGTGATGGTGATGACATTGTCTAAGATGTTGCTGGTGGTGGCAGTGGTGGTGGGGGAGTTCAAATGATAAGACCATGAAGACTATATTGACATCAGTTGCTTCAATGTTTGATGATGATGATGATGATGATGATGATGATGATGAGGATGATGATGATGAGGATGATGATGGTGGTGGCGGTGGTGGTGGTGATGATGATCATGAGAGTGATGATATATTTAGGTCATTAAAGAAAGAAAAAACAGAAACGAAGAAGTATCAACTTAACCCTCAATACATCACAACATCTGCATTACTTCCACCAATGTAACAAAATCACTCACCACTACTTACTACCACTGCCGCCACCACCACCGCCACCACCACCACCACCATCATCATCATCCTCATCCTCACTTCCACTTTTCTATGCTTGCATGGGTTGGACAGAGTTTACTGAGATGAATTTTCAATGGCCAAATGCCTTTTCTGTTGCCTGCTTTCACCTGTTTTCAACTAAGGTAGCATTTCCCCCATGTTTTCATGGAGGATTGCAAATAAATGACACTGCTTGTATAACAGTGACATTCATTTACAATTATCATGTTTTGTCATGACAAGGAGACACACACACATCTATAGGATGGGCTTCTTTTTAGTTTCCATTCACCAAATCCATTCACAAGGCTTTGGTCAGCCAGAGTGTATAGCAGAAGACACTTGATCGAGGTGCATGCAGTGGGACTGAACCTGAAACCATGTGGTTTGGAAGTTGACAAATAAGGAAATAAACAAGTGAGGAATTAAATGAAATCGGAATCAGAGGGAGAGGTGGTGGCCTGCATGGGAAAGACTTGTATTATTGGGGGGACAGGAGGCGACAGAAAGAGTAAAGTAAAATTGCCATTTCAAGTGAAGTTTCCACTCTTCTGCACAGAAGGACAGTTCACTCTTTCAGTTTCCATTTTCTAGTTAAGGAGTTTGTTGTTGTTGTTGTTTTGCCTTGATCAAGCAAGCATATATATGGTTAAAGGTGTTCTGAATACAACCCCCACCTTTTCTCTTTTTGAAGGCATAACCTATCTTGGATTACATTTTCAAATGCGTCCTTCTCTTTTTAAGATGGTAACATCTGACAAGAGGGAGATTTTGGTTGCTATTTCTAACCAGCAAGAGCAACCAAGCCATCTTGTTGGCTCAAATAGTTAAAGAATATCAATTTCTGCAGAAGAGTAAAAAAAAAAAAAAAAAAAAAAAAAAGAAGACAATTCTGGTGAATATTTCAAAATTATTCAGAGATTAATTGTAGAATTTTTCAAGATGATAGCTTCCGACCGTTTTCGCTTTTTGTGCAATGAATGGTGCTTTTAACATTACTTCCATGGAAAGGTTAGAAACATATGTGTGTGTGTGTGTGTGTGTGTGTGTAATGTGAGACAGGTAGCATATATTAATAATAATAATAATAATAATAATAATAATAATAACAGCAGCACTGGTAATAACACTGTATTTATGGATGAGTTAAAGCTGTTTGCAATAAACAAAGATGAAATAGACTCTTCAGTGCAAATAGTACATTAAGATGAAGTTGTGAGATTAAAAAAGTACAGAGTGTCGATAATGAAAATGAGAAAAGACAGTGTGAAGTAATTAGGATAGAATTACTGGATAATGGAAGGTAAGCAAGGAAGGTAATCAGCGTGGGTTCGAAGTAATTAAGTAGGAAAGAATTAGAGAGAATCAAGATGAGAATAAAGAAAATTAACACGGAAAAGCTATTTCAAAACAACTAATTATGGCATATTTAAGAATGAGCTTTTAAATGAAGTTAAATGATGATAGACATTAAGTCTTGGACTACCAGTATGTGGAGAATTTTGACTACCAATACATGGAGAGTTTCCAGTTTTAAGATTAGAAAATGAATGTTAACCCTTCAGCATTTAAACCATCCATATCCAGGCCAAATATTCTACCTATTTTATGCTTGAACTAGCAAGATCCAGCCTCTCACACCTACCCTACAATGTCATTTTAAAGATAAATAATCACATCATCAAAATCTCAAATCTACGAGATAATGCATGATTAATTCGAAACAACAGGAAGAAATAAGCATTACATTTGACAGTAATCTGAATACTAAAGATTAATGAGTAATGAAGATCAGAAAGTTTAGATAAAAATGTATATCCAAAACATAATGACCATATATGGAGCTTATGTTGAGAGAGAGAGAGGTGGGGGTGTTAGGTACAAAGAATGCATACATAATGAGGCTGGCTGCGTATCATGTTTTTTGATTATGCCAGAAAAAGAAAAGGAAGTGGGGGTGCAATAGCAGAGAAAGAAGATGCAAAGAGAAAAGGATTGGAATGGTTAGGAATAATGTGCAGTACTTGAAGAATTAAGCGAAGATATATTAGAAATAAAAAGAAACTGGGAAATGAAAGAAACATTTATGGACAATGAGAATTATAGGGAGAGAAAAAAAGGTAGGGTCAGTTGAATTGAAATAAAAGCTGAGACTCAAGGAAGTCAGACTTAAAAAAACTAATATTAAAAAAACATTGGTGGTGTTTGCAGTGCAACAAGAAGAAGAGCAAAACAAATCATGTCATAATTGCACGAAGACAAGGCGACCAACCTGTCATTATCAGATGTTGAACAGAAGAAACTGGTATGTTTCTGATAAGTGAATTGAATGCAGTTAACTGGCTCAGATGAATACAGAAAGTACAGAAGCAAAGCTGCTGCTGTACAAATAATGTGTGAAAAGAAATTTAGGATGGGTGAGAGATATTTATTTTCTAGCAAGAAGAGAGAACAACAGGCTTGTTGGTTATAGATTTCCAACAGGTCAATCATAGATTCACAGCAGATGTGACAAGGAGAGAGTGACAAGGGAAGGTCTGTATAAATATCACAAAGGAATTTCTTCAAAAGCACAGGCAGGAGGGGGGAGCTTTCAGTTGTATTTATACAGCATTAATATATAAATATATACATTAGCAAAAGGTATATTTATACAATACACACACACATATATAATGTGTATATATGTATGTATATGCATATGCATATGCATATATATATATATATATATATATATAATACATGTGTGTGTGTGTGTGTATATAAAGTAGGACAATGTCTTCAAGTAAGTTGGTGTGAGATTTCCATGTACATCTATGCTATCGTAATACAACAGTATTGCAAAAGCTTTAGAGTGCATTTTGTAAATTGGAAGAGATACACAAAGGGAAGATGAAAGACATTAAATCAGCTTATACATTTGTGTGCATGTGTGTTATGGGGATGTAAACACACCAACACAGGCACAAAGATACACAAAAAGAAACACATGCACACACACACACACATACACATACATATATAGACAACAGGTTTCTTTCTGTTTCCATCTACTAAATCCACTCACAGGACTTTGGTTGGTCAAATGCTATAGTAGAAGACTCTTGCCCAAGGTGCCACACAGTGGGACTGAACCGAGAACCATGTGGTTGGGAAGCAAAGTTCTTACCACACAACCACGCTTGCACCTATACTCACAGAAAAAGGAAGAAAGAGTTACATCTCTAGAAATACAAGTGGTAGAGTGGAAAATTCTAATGGCAACATCAATAAATAATCTCAGAAATATAGTGACTGAATCGTGTTGAAATACTTTCCAGCTGACGGTGACATGTAATATGTATCTATTGATTAAAACGGTTGAAGGCAGTGCCACAGCATGGTCACGTTCTAAAGAATGAAACCAGTCAAATGATAATAAAATAATTGCAGTCATTGACCTGTTGATTTCTGCAGTTGTTTGCCTTTGCAGGAAAACGGGGCAAATTGATACGAAATGAGAAGGAAATGAGAAGAAGAGGAAGAAGAAAGAGTTTCTGGTTGATATTATTTGGAATCAGGCAAAGATCGATGTTCTGAGAATTAAGGAATATTATTGAGATAAGTGCAAGGATGCTTACACAGTTTGGTAAAAGAAATATGTTACAGAGATGTTTGAGATTGAGAGGGGGGGGGCAATAGTTCAGTGGTGGGAGGTCAATAGTTCAGTGGTGGGAGGTCAAAAGGTCACTGGTGGTTGCAGGAAACAAAAGAGATGTTTAATCTATCACAGTTTATTAGTAAGATCTCATGGAAAGCTAATAATATATAACTCAATGGAGCATGAAATGAACACAACACTGATAAAGTGTGGTATTAAAAGCAACTAAGTATATTGTAGTAATCGAGCCACTGTGTAGCTATGTCAGCCTGCTAGAAATAGCAGCCAATCCACCCCCTTAAATCACACACTTCTAGGAATGGAAGACATTGGATAATGTAGTCCTGGGTAGACAAAGCAGTGAAAAAAGAAGACAGAATGATCAAGGTTGGAAGGCTTGGCCTTCGATCTTAAGTTTGTTCAGTCGGGGTTACAACATTTCTGGGATAAAATGCTAAATAAGACACAAAACAGTTCACTTCGAAAGCAGAACAGAGCAGAGACATTGTCACCATGACAATTCAGACTTTGACTCTACAGGAAGTTGCTATGAATGTTATAAAAGCCAAAATAAGCGAGTGAAGTTGCCTACTGCAGAGGGCTGTAAAGTGTAAAGTGTAGAGATGGCTGGGAATTAAGAGTCGGGGAAAGAATTTAACCAATCTATAAAAACTGTATAGCTTTAACATTGCCAGAGAAATTGGAGATTAAAGATATACCAGAAGCACTTTCTAATGAGGCAAAACGAAGCCAGTAAATAAAAGAGATAGCATTACACACACACACACACACACACACACACACACACACACACACGGCT
>NC_068998.1:54418469-54419794 GCF_001194135.2 Octopus bimaculoides
ATTTTCATATATCTTCATAATTAAAAAACAAATTAACTGAAATAAACTAGGTGTATTTCAACAGAAATACAAAAACAAAAGGCTTAAGATAGTAGGGTATGATTTGAATGAGAGTTGGCTGTTATTTCTAGCAGGTCACATGGTTCTAACAATTTGTGAGATAACAGAATCAATCTTTGTCTTTTTCTCTCTCCAGCTGCTGTTCCGAACCCCAATTTGTAAGAAAAGGTAAGCACTGCAGACCTCTACTGCAACAGAGATAAAATATGCTACTGCAGACAAAAGACAGAGATACAAGCAGTCATTCACCTGGATATGGAAGGGGGGGGGAGAAGAAGAAGAAGAAGAAAGTAGCTACAACATATCAAAAGGAAATTTAAAAAATCCCCAAAGAATAAAAGTGAAAGCTTGAAATGATTCCAGAGTGAAACGAATGCTAAAAATACGATTGAAGCTGTCAACTTTCTGGATGTTCCTGCAGAAGCATAACTGTTTCAGTGTGAGAAAGTTGAAGATTAATGGGATTTGAAGAAAAGATGGAGACAGAAACAACAACAACAACACCAACCACATTTGGATTGTGTCATCCAAAAGCTAATCTACACAAGGTACTTTTTACACAGAAAAGAAGAAGAGGCATAAGCCTTAGAGAGATAGAGATGAACTATGCAACATCAGCTTCTTGTGCAGGTATACATCGTTAAGAAAACTATTGAGAGATTCAATAATAATAATAATAATAATCCTTTCTACTGGAGGCACAAGGCCTGAAATTTGGGGGGAAGGGGCTAGATGGTTACATCAACTGGTTCTTATTTTATCAACCTCCAAAAGAATGAAAGGTAAAGATGGCCTCAGCGGAATTTGAACTCAGAACATAAAGATGAACAAAATACTGTTAAGCATTTCACCCGGCATCCTAATGACTCTGCCAGCTCACTGCCTTAATAATAATAATAATAATGATGATGATGATGATGGTTTCAAATTTTGGCACAAGGCCAGCAAGTTTGGGGGAGGGGGTAAGTCGATCATATCGACTCCAATGCTCAACTGGTACTCATTTTATCAACTCTGAAAAGATGAAAGGAGAAGTTGACCTTGGCAAAGTTTTCATGCAGAATGTAAAGATGAATGAAATGCTGCTAAGCATTTTACCTGGAAGGCAAACGATTCCGCTAGCTCACCACCTTAATAATAATAATAATAATAATAATAATAATAATAATAACAACAATGACAAAATACACAAACAGTGTAAAATCATAGATTCTGCAATTCTCTATGATAATAGAGTCAATACCAAAGAAACTGGAAAAATTCTC
>NC_068998.1:54420422-54421461 GCF_001194135.2 Octopus bimaculoides
AGTGTAAAATAACAAAAAGATATCTCCAAAATGAAACAAAAAATGAAACAAACCTTTTTTTTAGTTTGTTTGTTCGTTTCAGTATGAAATAAAAATCCAAAAGTGTTCAAAATGTCTTGTTGGTAAATAATCCAAATGAAGAAAAAAATTTTCATTCACTTTGAACTTCTAAAATATCCAAAATTATCAGAACCCATAAAAGACATCACAGTAAGACGCAACAACAATAATAATAATTTCACTCTTATTTCTGCAAGGGTCTTTCCTATATCCAAAGGGAAAGAAGTACAAAAGGGTTACAAAAACATGTATGGATGGATGAAACAAACTTATCTATATGCTGAAGAAGTAATATGTATGTATGTATGTATGTATGTATATGTATGGCTTTAAATTACATCTGGTAGTGGGGCCTTGGTTCAGGAGTTGCAGGGCTTTAAGGAACATGGAACCACCTCTTAGCCACTATTTGTTCTCAGGTCTTCTGTGACATGGTGTAGTGGCACCTATCAGTGTCCCATCTAAGGGTTAACTAGACAACTGGCAGTGAATGGTCCCTAGTTCTTGTTAGAACTTCCTTCTATGAGAAGGTAAACTCACATGACAAATTCTGAAGTGCAGTTGGTTTCTGGTCATCTCAACCTCAGTTGTGCCACAGGTTTTAAAGCTGACTGTACTGGAAAGTGGATCCATTCAAAACAGGAACTTCTTGGACTCTTGATTCTAAGAAGTGGCCTTACTCAGTCACAAGTTGACTTCCACCATATACATACATATATATATATATATAGGAAAATGAAAAATAATAATAAGGCAGAATGCTAAACTGGAAGCATATTTTAATGAAGATTTCTCTAACCGGTTTTCATTGCGAAGCAAATTTTCAAGAAGAGGGAGAATGAAAATGTTTTTTACAAAGAAGTACAAAATGAAGAAAATAATATATAAAAAAAAATAATATATAAAAAAATAAATATACCAATACATTATATTGTCTTTGAGCTTTTAAAGTTCAATGGTAGTTCATGTATATAATGGT
>NC_068998.1:54422262-54424579 GCF_001194135.2 Octopus bimaculoides
ATGACACTGACCCCCCACCCCACCCCACCCCCAGTAAACAACTGGTACTTATTTTATCGATCTTGAATGGGTGAAAAGCAAAGTCGACCTTTGTGGAATTTGAACTCAGAATGTTTTTATGATGGACAAAATGCCACTAAGCATTGCTGCCCAGGGTGCTGCTGGTTCTGCCAGCCGGCTGTCATAATAATAATAATAATAATAATGTTTTTAGAAGTATGTTGGGAGAAACGCATATTTAAATGAGTAAATTCTATTGTTACTGGTCCAAATTTTATCAATAATAAAGAAAAATAGAAAAGAATGATAAAGATGATGATGATGATGATGATGATGTAGTGGTGGTGGTATTGATGATCATGGTGGTGACGACGACAACAACGGCAAAAATACTAATAACATCACCACCAAGAATTTTCAAACGAACTGAAATTGCCGAAAGGCATCTTGGAACCAACATTTACTATATTTGACTGCTGACCAGAAATGTATGAATTAAAATGTTGCTGGAAACCACAAAAAATAAAATGAAATAAAATAAAATAAATAAATAAAAAATATTGAAAATGGATCTCATTATTCTCAATTCATGAATCAAATTAGCACTGATTGTTATAATGACCCCTGGAAGGCTGAGACGTAAAGTCAGCCCCAGCGGGTTTTGAACTCAGAATGTAAAGATTTGTAACAAAACACTGCAAGGCATTTTGTTCTCAACACAACCCCTTCTGCCCTCCACCCTCCTCATTAGGTATTACAGCAACAGATTACACTCTTCTATCGTTCTAACAACCTACGTAATTATTATAATTTTTTGTCTTTCATTGGTACAAGGCTAGGAAGTTTGCAGTGAGGAGAATAATCAAATATATCGACTCCAGTTCTTGACTGGAATCTAGTTTATTGAACTGAAAAGGATGAAAGGGGCAGTTGACCTCAGTAAGATGCTGGTGTCATGTAAAAACCATGCAGTCACAAAGCAAGTTTCTTCTTAACCTTCATCAGCCTCTGGTAGAATGAAAGACAAACTCAACGGTGGTAGGGTTTGAACTCAGGACCTAAACTAGTGGTTTCCAGCTATTTTTTACCTATTGACCCTTTTGGTTCCAACTTCATTTAAGTGGACCCTAATAGTCATTTGACGTTTAAGACATTCTATTATATTCTAATAATTAAATATTATTAAGAATTGCGTTTAAAAACTTGTTGAAGTTTAACCAATTTCTTGCACATAAATTTCAGCAACAAAAAGTCTTACATGGACTCCCACCAAGGGCCATATGGACCCTGGTTGAGAACCACAAATCTAAATGAATATAAACACTGTCAGCCATTTTGTCTGCCAACCAGCCACCCACCCCCACCACCACTCCGTTGTAGTCATAATAATAATAATTATATTCATATAAAAGCAACTGAAGCTGTGAAGTAAAGGAGTTGGAACATTACATGAGAAGTCATGAAACGAAGCCAAGCATTAAGTTGTTATCATTGGTTAAATTTCCAGTCACTTCCGACCGAACGTAATCAAAGCCAATTGTTTCATCTTCAAACATCTTGTCTTTTACACATCTATATATATATGTGTGTATATTTTTTGAAGTTTATTCAAAGAAGCAAGGGCACTGAGGTGACCTTTGTACGAGCAGGACAATTACCTTTACTTTTTTAAAGACAATAAGATGTATGGAGCAAGATTTGGTTGCTATTTCTAGCAGGCTTAGCAGCCCATAGCGTATTGTTGCTAAGCATTAAATAGCCATGGATTAGTTGTTAAGACAAAATATGTTCATTTTTTTTTTTTTTTTTCATAGTTGACTATTATTGTCAGTAGATGGTTTTTTTTAATATTTGTTTTAAGAATTATTATGCAAATAAATGCAAATTTTCAGAAGAGAAGTAAAAACACCAATAACGACAACTTTCAACAGCTTCAGAAAATAATCGCAAAAAAAAAAGGTTTAAAATGATAAAAAATTAATAATAATAGTTATAATAATAATAATAACTATTATTATTATCATTATTCCACCCGAGTCAACTTTGCCTTTCATCCTTTGGGGGTTGATAAATTAAGCACCAGTTGTGTACTGGGGTTGATCTAATCGACTGGCCCCCTTCCCAAAAATTTTGGGCCTTATGCCTAGAGTGGAAAAGATTATTATTATTATTATTATTATTATTATTATTATTATTATTATTAGAAATAGATTTTTTTCAGTTCGTTTTTGGTTGGAGTTGTGTAGTATAATAGTAAAATAAATTTTTAAAAAAAACAAAGTTTGAAAGAAATAAGAATATAGGTGATGAGTGCACA
>NC_068998.1:54424962-54426923 GCF_001194135.2 Octopus bimaculoides
GAAAAAAATATTAAAAGAAATATATTGTAACTGATTATTGCAATAGTTGGAATTTATTGGGTTGTGGGGATGGGGTGGGGGAAAATCCCATGGCAGTGGAGTATTGTCTAAGATTTTCATTAAGAAAGGTGAAATATTATGCAAAAGCTAATTTAAGAATTTTCCAAGGTTAAAATAAAGTTCCAACTTGATTATTGAAGATTTATATTTTCACACAGAACGGTTTTATGGATCTTTTGTATTGATTTTTATTTCTTTTTTTTTATAAGTTTGTGTGTGTGTGTGTGTGTGTGTGTGTGTGTGTGTGAAGCTCAAAAGTGAGTTTCCACCCCCACCTCACCCCCAGGTGACACAATGACAATTTTAAATGTATTAAACTAGAAATAGAAACAGGCAAACAGCATAGAAAATATTTCATGACATCATTGTTAGTGTGTTTGTGTGTGTGCACACGTACATGTGTGTGTGTGTGTATGTATGTATGTAAGGTGTTTTCGTCAATTGATGTAATCAGTATGAGGACTATGATGTCTCAGTTTGTTTCACCACTAAAACTCTGGCTTGAACTGCAACTAAAAAATGTGGTGCTGAAATGTGGTGCCTATCAAAGGCGATTACCAAAGTTTCTAAATTCGTATAGCATCAACAACATACAGCAAAAGCACAGTCATGGCAGATACCGGTATCACGCAAATTGGCACCCGTGCCAGGTGGCACGTAAACATACCCCAGTGTCGTGCTGGTGGCACATAAAAGCACCCATTACACTCTCAGAGTGGTTGGTGTTAGGAAGGGTATCCAGCCGTAGAAAACCATGCCAAATCAGACTGGAGTCTGATGGAGCCTTCCAGTGTGCCAGCCCAGTCAAACTGTCCAACCCATACCAGCATGGACAACAGACTATAAATGATGATGATGATTGCTGATATCATACGAATTTAGAAACATTTGAGAGAGTGTGAAATAATTTTTTTTGGAAATGGTGAATCTCGAAGCAGTCAAAGAAATAAACAATGGCTATCCAAGAGCAGCCTTCAACTTCTTCAATGCAAAAAGGTTTCTAAACCTAATATATACATGCAATTGTTTATAGATTTGTCAGCTTCAAGATTCCCCATTCCAACAACAGTGATGTATATAAATACAAAACTGTTACCAGTTCAAATATGCTAGAGGCATATTTGAACCCGGGAAGAAAGTCATTCACTGTGTTTTGTGATGGGGAAAATTTCTCACTGGAAACAAATTGATGTAAATACAATGAGTCAGCTGACAGCGCCACCTGACCAGACAGTGGGATGCATGCGCTGTGGAGTGGTTATCTCCTCTTCAGCAACAGAGACCAGAAAGGCAGATGTTGCAAACTGACATGAGAGACAGGTCTGTCTTATCATGTTTCTATTACCATTCGATGACTGGTTGTGTTGCCACTCAGTGGTTCACCGTTAATAAAATACAGGCTGACAGTGCTAAGCAGTGATGTGCATAAATACAAACTTGTTACCAGTTGAAATATGCCGGAGGCATATGTGTGTGTGAAGTATATATATGCATTGTGTGTGTGTATATATATATATATATATATATATATATATACATACATACACACACATATGCATATATGTTTGTACCTGTGTATGTATGTATATAAATATGTGTCTGTATACATATATGTGTGTGTGTGTGTTTTCTAATTCTCACACAGTCAAGATTTTCATCAGAGTTTTGTATGATAAGAACTAAAACTCAAAACATATTTGAAAAATGGCGACAGCTTTTTAAAATATTCATCTGTAAATATTCCCAACCAATCAAGGTAACTTTCTAAGAAAATAGAAGAAAGATGTTTATTTCAGCAACAACAAACAGAAATCAGTCCTGCTTTATTTGTCAATTTAAATGATATTCACAAAGAAAGTGAGAAAAAAAAAAACAGAAAAAGAAAAGAAAAAAATGCAAAA
>NC_068998.1:54427188-54428640 GCF_001194135.2 Octopus bimaculoides
AGAAAATAGAAGAAAGATGTTTATTTCAGCAACAACAAACAGAAATCAGTCCTGCTTTATTTGTCAATTTAAATGATATTCACAAAGAAAGTGAGAAAAAAAAAAACAGAAAAAGAAAAGAAAAAAATGCAAAATGATTTGTTTGAAATAAAGATAAAAAAAAATCTGTATATGTTTAAAGGTTTTTCTCATATGATTAGAGCCAAAAAATGTTACAGAAAACTATAAACTATGGTGTCAATATAATTAAGTTTTTAAATAATTAGATGTGTTTTGTTTGTTTGTTATTCTTCTCTGTCTTTCATGATACTAACCTTCGATGGTAATTTGTCATAGAAAAATCAGTTATTTTTTTTGCTTTCTACTTTCGTACGGAACAAAATAAAACTAATTCCGAGCTGCAGACTTTTGAGGATATTAGAAACGTCTTCAGCTGTGTATTTGGTCTTTGACTATTTTTGTTCCAGTCTTTGGACTCAGTGTGGCCATGCTGAAGCAACACCTTCAAGGTGTTTTGTTTATTAGGTGTTCATACTGACCCCGGTACTTAAGTTTTTTGCTTTGTTATGTAAGGTCCATATTTTATTGATCCCTTTGACAAATCTCTAAGTCATAGAACATGAACAGTGATAATGCAAAAGATGGACATTGAGACAAATACACAAACATACACATTTACAGACATACAAGGTATAGGCATGACTGGGTGGTTAACAAGCTTTCTTCTCAACCATGTTGTTCTGGGTTCAATCTCACTGCAAGGGACCTTGAACAAGTGTCTTCTACTATAATCCTGGGTCTAACAAACCTTTGAGTGTGGCTTTGGTAGGCACAAAGTAAAAGAAGCCTGTCAAATACATACACGTGTGTGTGTGTGTGTGTGTGTGTGTGTGTGCGTGCGCATATGTGTGTGTGTGTGCATATGCATGTGTGTGTATGTGTGTGTGTGTTTGCGTACTCTTGTCTTCACACCACAATTGCCATTGAGCATAATCGTCGTACATGCAATGTTATTTACTTCCAGTCTTTCATGAAAACCAAATCTAGCCATGGAGAAATATCTTGCCTGGAAACAGGTAAGGGTTGGTGACAGGAATAACATCCAGCTGTAGAAAATCTGCCTCAATAAACTGACCCATGGAAGCCTAGAAAAGTTGACATTAAAGGATGATGAAATACACACATTGTATGATGGGCTTTGCACAGTTTCCATCAACTAGTTTCACTCACAAGACATTCGTGAACTTTGGAAGAAGAAGACACTCAACCAAGATGCGACATGGCAGAACTGAATTTGAAATCTTGTCGTTGTGTCACCAAACTTAATTACACAACTATTAGGAAACGGGGGTAGTTTTTTGTCTGGGGAGTGGGGTGGGGATAGGATTAAATTGATAACGTGTAAAATACCAAAGTACCAAAGAAGTAAGGATAAGACTTGGGAATAGAAGA
>NC_068998.1:54428823-54430330 GCF_001194135.2 Octopus bimaculoides
GAGAAAAGTGTTATTATGGAAATATTCAGGTAATGTTCTAATGTAAAAAAGAATTTTTTAAATAAAATGAATAAATAATAAATAACAATAAAAAAAATTAAAAAACTCGAATGAAGAATTGCCTTCAGAGATTAGAAAAGGAGAAGTAAATAAAGCGATGGAAGATGTGTGTGTGTGTGTGTGTGTGTGTGCAACGGAAGAAATTCTAAACAAATTTGGGTTGATAGCAGTCAGGTGAATAAAACACTGAAAATCACTGTATGGTGACTATGTAATATTGAAATATATACACACACAAACACACACACATACATACAAATGTATGATTGCACACATATATATATATATATATATATATATATATATATACATACATACATACATACACATGCTGATGATGATTATCATTCTTATTAGCAATGACAAAACCTGGCTGTTTGGATCTACTATTACCACATTCTTGTTAATTCCTTCAGGCATTCGGTTAACTGTAATTAGTTTTAATAAGGTAAAAATAGATTAAACTTTGTTTTTGTTTTTTTTTTTGGTGGGGGTGATTTTTTGTTTTTCTGCTAGAATATGAAGACACATTGCAATTGGGAAGTAAACTCAACGGTCTCTAATTTAGCAGAAAATAATAGAAACGGATTTTTCAACACAAGATTATAATTAATATCATACAGTATGGATTAATGTGAAATCATGAAAGATTCCAAACTTGTGATTCATAACAGCAACAGAAATATCCAGAGAGTAATATGAAATACTCCTTACTAGTAAAAGAAGGGTTTACAACTGATTTTATGGACCTTAAATCTGAAGGGCAACAGCACCCACTTGATGCCATCATCATCGTCATTAACATCCATTTTCCATGCTGGCATGGGTTGGATGGTTTGACAGGAGTTGGCAAGGCCGGAGGGCTGCACCAGGTTTCAACTGTCTGTTGTTTTGGTTTGGTTTCCATGGTTGGATGCCCTTCCTAATGCCAACCACTTTACAGAGTGGACTGGGTGCTTTTTGTGTGTAGTGAAGTGAGGACAACACCCCTAATCCTTTAGCATTTAAACTGGTCGTATCTTGCCCAAATTTTCTGTTCAAACTGGCCAGATCCAGCCTCTCGCACCTACCCTACAATGTCATTTTAAAGATAAACAATCACATCATTGAAATCTCAAAACTATGATAATAATGTAGCTTGTCTTTGCTTGGATAATATAATTATAATACAAGGATACAGGGGGGCAATGTTAAGCTGAAAACCAAGTCAAAAACTTCTGGTATGAATGTGTGTGTGTGTGTGTGTGTGTGTGTGGATGGGTGGGTGGTAGATGGTCACTGCTGTTGGCTAAATTTTTAATAAAGAGTCAGAATCTAATGGAAAAATAAGGGCAACTCATGTGAGGCAAGTCTGCAGGCACACCTATCTAATGTCCTGTCAACATGTGGAAAATGGCAAAGAACCTTGTATGATAATGGGGTGGTGGTGGTGGTGGTGGTGGTGGTT
>NC_068998.1:54431924-54434333 GCF_001194135.2 Octopus bimaculoides
GAAAAATTAATAGTTTGTGTGTGTGAAGATATATATATAATCTAGCCACATTAGCAGCTATTATTTTAATATAAAGTGCTGACAATAGTAATATCACAAAATTTTACTGACTTCTCTCAATAGTGATCAGATGTACTTTACTCATAGACAGTTATACTTTACATATATTTCCATAATATTTCTTGTAATTTGAGAATTTTTTGGTTTCCTTTTATGCCGGTGGCAGTGGCGGTGAGAGAACAGGGTTGCGTGTCTTTAGTTTATAAAAGTTTGTGAATAACATTATGGTTTTGTTTTGCAGTAAAAATTATACTTAAAAATACATAAAGTAAAATATTATTAAAATTTCGCAATTCCTAGCATATTTGAATTAGCAGATATATTATCAATATAGCCATTTGTTTCCTAATATTACACAAGGTGTGTGCATGTGTGTGAGAAAGATAGAGGGGGTGGGGAGACAGAGAGAATGGCAGATCTGCAGAATTGTCAAGCAAAAACTCTTGTAGTATTGACATCACATTATATTCTAAGCTCTAACCAAATTAAGATTGGCTGTGCTGCTTCACTCTTGTTGAGTTGATGAAATTGCTGGCTCTGAACTCTAGAAAATCTAGAGAGGAAAGCCTTAAAAATGAAATTATAACACTGTTCATATATAGTAGAATGCAGTGTTGACTTATTGACCTATAATATACTTAGTACTATATTACGGTTACATAATACAATACTGTTGACTTGCCAGCAATTAAATATACATCAATATCCTAGTGGATATTTAAGCAATGGGTTCGTGGATAGTTGAGTTAGATGAAGTGCTGATGAAAGGACAATACTACTAGAAATGTGCATATACACTCATTACCTACTATTTTTTATCTTCAGCTGCATTGTTGACATAGACATATTTGTTTATGAAATGTCTTAACCATCTTAACTTACAATGCTGGCTCTGAACCCAATAGAAAATCTATAGAGACCACCTTAAAAATGATAAAAACAAGAACTGGTCAAATACTGGGTGTTGAATTAATTGATTAAAAGATCAACCTGAATTCACGATTTGTATCATTGTTAGGAAATAATTCGTTATAAGAGCAGTTTTCCCAGCCCCAAATTTGTAGAATGTACTGATGCATGAAACTATCATCATCATCATCATTACTATTATTATTGATGCAACAATGTGGCAGAATTATTAGCATGCTGGACAAAATGCTTAGCGGCATTTCATCTGTCCTTACGTTCTGAGTTCAAATTGTGCTGAGGTTGATTTTGCCTTTCATCCATCTGGGATGGATAAAATAAGCACCAGCCAAATATTGGGGTAGATGTTATCGTCTCACCCATAAAAACCTAAGCCTTATGCCTAGGGTGGAAAGGACTATTATTATTGTCATGGATATTGTCATTTAGAGTGATGGGGTTAGGGTCAGAATTGTTAGAATGTTGGACAAAACGTTTTGCAGTATTTTCTGCAGCCCTTTACAATCAAAGTTCAAATGTCACTGAGGCCCTTCACCCTCACTCACATCATCCCAATGACTAACCTTCTCTCTAAACTACTGGCCTTATGCCTAAGTTAGACACATTCATTATCATTTCAAATCCTGAGTGAGGTCAACTTTGCCTTTCATCCTTTTGGACTTGGACAAAATAAAGTACCGGTCAAGCAATGGCGTTTGATGGTACCGACTGACCTTCAGCCTAAATCAAAAACCATCATTTCAAAGTAGTTAAAATAAGAACTAGTTGAACACTGGGGTCGATGTAATTGACATACCCCTCCCCCAAAATTGCTGGCCTTGTGCCAAAATTTGAAACCATTATTACTACTACTATTACTACTCCACCAACATCACCAAGGCAAGGTTTTGGCTAGTAGCTCATATTGTATCAGTGGCAATATCAGCCAGAGCCACCCCACAAGATAACCTGTTGTTTTACTCTCTTTTAGACATTCAGAACATGAAGAAAACATTGCAGATGAGGAGTAACAAATTGCCAAAAACCAACAACCAAAGATGGAGTAAAACACACGCACGCACGCACATACACACACAAGAAAAACAATAGTTTCATATTTATTATTATTATTTGCAATTGTTTTCTTAAAATATTTTTAATTTACGATTAACAGTTAACAATAATAATTAAATCAACATGGTATTTTGGTTTTTATATTTTGGAAACTATGAGTTGAGTCCAGCAGAGTTAAGTAACTCTGTGTGTGTGTAAGTGTGTGTGTATAAGATAAATATATATATATATATATATATATATATATATATATTTGATTAATAAATTCAAAAAGGGATAAAACTCTTTTACAAGAATTTTATCAAGAAGCCAGCGTGTAAAAAAATTCATAAGGGAAATTTCTATTCCCAAGAATATAATTATACGTTT
>NC_068998.1:54434792-54440895 GCF_001194135.2 Octopus bimaculoides
GTGTGTGTGTGTGTGTGTGTGTGTGTGTGTGTGTGTGTGTGTGTGTGTGTGCGTGTGTGTGTGTGTGTGCGTGTGTTATTCTCAGTGATGGTGCTGTTGTTGGCATTAGTAGCTAAAGAAATGAATAGGTTCCCTCCTTTCCAATGATCTCATCCCTTTATCTCAGAACTAAATTACTGTGAAATAAATATTTACAGTATCTTTCAGTTTTTGATGTCTCAGGATTTTGAGTTCAAATCTTGCAGTTACCTTCATTTGACCATTCTTTCTAGCCCAGCGGACATTTTACGTGTATGAGGAGAGGGTAAACATTTATGTCAATCACATTCAATTAACAAAATCTCTCTCTCGTTCTCGCTCTCTATCTCTCTCTTTTTATATCTATGCATATATTTGTATGCGTGCATGTATGTGTGCATGTGTTTGCTTCCATTGCCAAAAAGTACAATCACCAAAACAGGTTGAGCATCAAATCATCAGTAGCCAAACAGCTGTGCCAAATTGTCTCATTCCAAAGTTGACTTCCATGTCACTGGAAGGTAAGGGGGGGGGGCAATAAAAACAAAAAAACAGTCACCAAGTTACTTGCAAGACAAAAAAAAAATACCAAAGTAAAAGCCCCCTTGAAGAAGTGTGTGGGGGTGGGGGTGAGGGTACTTGAGAAAAGGCAAAGGTGGTCTTATGCCAGGTGCTGGGAGACAACAGGATGATAGACAGTTAAGTGTTTTGCTGAAGAGGAGATGGGTAGACTGCATTATATAAGGGTGGGTAGGAGTGGGTGGGATGACGGTAGTGACAAGGTACCAGATTACTGGATCTGAGATAATCAACAACACTCCCAGGTTTTGTGCCTGTGGAACAAACTATTATTGTTATTATTGTTTGTCCTGTGAAAAAATAACTTGAGGTTACAAGCCAGATCTGGAATGTCTACATAGTCAGCCAATCTGCTGGAAATAAGAGCCACTTCCATCAAACTATAAAGAAGGCATTGGAATAACAGCCCTGAACGCTGTGTCTAAAATTAAGATGGGATGGCCAAGGTTGGATGGCTTTGATCATAAGTTTGCTTGATTAGAGTTGAGCTGTGGTTAGACAACACCAACAATCCAGTTCTTAAAAGAAATCAGCAGCAGCAGTAATGCATCCACTGTTATCACCAACAGCATCACTGTCATCATCATCATCATCATCATCATCAGCAGCAGCATTATCATTATTATTATTATTATTATTATTATTATTATTATTATTATAAATGATTAAATTCTAAGAGAAACTGAACACCACAAAAATTGATCAAACCGTTTATTATCTTTCGAATAATTCCACTGATGATAAGAAGGGAAACAATGAATGTTGATTGTTAGACAGGACGGCATTAAAAGATGAAGATGTTTGTATCTTATTGCTTTAAATGCACAGAGCGAAACATGTTCCATGCATACATGCACGCACACACACATGGAGGGAGAGAGAGAGAGAGAGAGGGAGGGAGAGAAGGGGAATTAGATGACTAGAGGAAATGACTGGTTAATAAAGTTAAGATGTGGACATAGAAATATGTATAGCAAGCTAAGGAAATAAATCAACATATCTAATATCTAATCTGCCTTTATTAGAATTTCCAAACGTATAAACAAAAGGATGGGGGGGGGGAGACAAGAATTTACCACAAGGGTCGATATGGGGATTTTATGTACATCACCATCATCATCATCATCATCATCATCATCATAATGATAACTATGCTGGTACGAATAAGTATTTGTACAACTTTACTCTTTCTCCTCTGATTTATCCTATGACAATGATGATGATGATATATATGTGTGTGTGTGCATATACTTATAGATACACACACACACACATCATCATCATCATTTAGCATCCATTTTCCATGCATGGGTTAGATGGTTTGACAGGAGCTGACCAGCTGCGAGGCTGTTCAGGCTCCATGTCTGTTCATATATATATATATATATATATATATATATATATATATATATATATTGTCATCATCATTTTTAACATCCACATTTTCATGCCTGCATGGGTCAGATGGAATTTGCTGAGGCAGATTTTCTATTGTTGGATATATAAGAACACACACACACAATATAAAAGAAATTAGAAAACGGTAACGTTGCCTGCAGGATTCGAACGCCGTATTAGTGTGTTACCCATTACATGAGAGATAACGTTGGAAAAGTACTTTTGTCACTGTTGATAATGTCAGGTAATCTTCTAAAAGTACAATAATTATAATTTTACCTTTACCAGATTTCACAGTTCTTACACAAAATATTGAAATGAAGAATAATTTTTCAAAATAACAAAATATTTATTAAATAAATTTTTAAAAGATCAAAATTTCCCATTTGTTTTGTTGCAAGAAATGTATGTTATAAATAGCAATGATACTGTTTAGCTATGAATTAATTACAGATATAACACATGGATTAATTCAAAATATGGTAGTGTGATATATTTTCAGTGAGATGAAACAACTAACAAAACATATTATTAGTATTGATGATGATGACAATGATGAGTGATATTTAATATACTTTAATATTATTATCTCTTTGTCTTTCCACACACAGCCATGCATGTTTGAAAACTTAGAGGAATGACAGAGTGAAAGCTGAGCTTCATCCTTCGTCCTTTACATGTTTCAGTCACTAGACTGTGACCATGCTGGGGCACTGCCTTAAAGGATTTTAGCTGAAGGAATCGATCCCAATGCATATTTTTATTTTTAAGCCTGGTACTAATTCTATCAGTCCCTTTTGCTGAACTGCCAAGTTACGGGAATGTAAACACACCACCACCAGTTGTCAAGCAGTGGTGGGGACAAATGCAGACACACACACACACACACACACATACATATATATATGAGCTTCTTTCAATTTCCGTTTATCAAAATCACTGACAAGGCTTTGGTTGGCCTGAGGCTATAGTAAAAGTCACTTGCCCAAGGTGCCACACAGTGGGACTGAACCTGGAACAATGTGATTGGGAAGCAAACTTCTTACAAAAATAGATAGATAGATAGATAGATAGATAGATAGATAGATAGATAGATAGATAGATAGATATAGATATATACATATACATATATATACATACAATATTTTTATTTTGGTCATAATTTGCCTGAAACCCCTGTTCAAGCAAAACTCAGAGTAGCAACAGACTAACTTAAACACAAAATAAAAATATTATTAATCTCTACAAACAGTATCAAGTAGTCTTTCTTCCACATATACTCTCTCTCTCGGTCTTTCACATATACTCTTTCTTTCTCTCTCTCTCTCCCAGCCTTTCTTCCACATACTCTCTCTCTCTCACTCTCTCCCTTTCTCTGTATGCATGCATGTATAGCCTTGTGTATGTACATAAAGTGAAAAGAGACTCAACCCCCTGCGATGATGTTCCTTGTATTCCAAGGGGTACCTCTAAATGCAAACACCACACACACACACATGAGAGGCAGCAGTCATAGTAGTAGAAATAAGAGGAGGAGACGGAGAAGGAGTAATGGTAAGAAAAGGAAGGTAGAGGAGAGTGAATTATTAGTTGTAATTGTAAACATTGTAGTAAGAATGGAGAAGAAGGGAAAGAGAGTGTAATTCCGTGAAAGATAGCCTGACCTTCTGAGCGTGGCCAAGCAATCAAATGTGTGCATTATTAGTATGAGATAGAATTCACAAATTATATAATTGCCTAATTACAATCTCCCATCAATTAGGTAAATTTCTAGGAAATTGGCTGACCTGAGAGGCTTAAAGGATATTGGTGAAGTGATGCTCCACTGGTTCAAGAGATAACACAATATCTATCTTTAAAAACAATACACACCTATCCTCATCATAACCTTACTGATGCTTCCTTTCGAATTCTTTCTATACATCCATCCTCCTTTCTGTCACCCCCATCTTTTATTCCTCCCTAACCTTCTTTGTCCCAGCATCATCCACAAGGAAGCTGGACACTTCATGCCAAGTTTGCACTAATTCTATGAAGGAAACATTAAAAGTATTCTCTATTGGAGAAGGACCAACACCAAGCAGCAGAAAGAGATACCACGATAGGTGAACTGCGATACAGAGAAGGATTACTGCACGCACACACTCACACATATATATACACACATACATACATAAATATATGGATATGGTTTATGTCAGCATAATCTAACAGTTTTGTTAAAAAAAGACTGATAGAGTCAGTATCAGACGTTAAAAAGATATGAGTACTGAAGTCAATCTCTCCGATGATACAACTCAAACCAGTGCCCCAGCATGGCCACAGTCCAATGAGGGAAAGATAAAGAAAACATCAATAAAACATTATCTCTTACCCCATCCCTAAAACTGGAAGAAGCCTGTCGTATATATATATGTGTGTCTTTATGTCCGTGTTTGTTCCCAACCACCACTTGATAACTGGTGCTGGTGTGTTTTCATCCCTGCCACTTAGCAGTTCAGGAAAAGAAACTGATAGAATTAGTACCAAGCTTGGAATAAAAAAGAAGTACAGGGGTCAATTCGTTTGACTAAAATTCTTCAAGGTGCTGCTCCAGCATAGCCACAGTCTAATGACTGAAACAAGTAAAACACAAAAGACATCAAATTAAGTCTAACCAAATATCAGAGTCTATCTTTTTCCTTATATATATAAATGTTTTTAGTCCCCAGTTAAACAGACTCTGCCAAATGGGCAGAAATCAATTGATTTTTTTTTTCTTCTTTTCTTTACACCATATACATGTTTACAGCATCTGAATAAATAGTCTTTCTACCATGTAGCACAGTCTATCAGTTTTCTTATTTATGCTGTTTACAGTGTTTGAGAAGACAGGCTCAGCCAGATGGCAAAGAAGCCCATTGTTTTCTTGTACATGTTCACTGTTTTTGATTAGTCTTTTAACATCAAGCAGATTCTATCTTTTTTCTTACGAATAAATAAATCAAACCAATAAAAGCAACAACAACAACAATAATAAAACAAGCCAATATAAATATATATATACATATGTATATATAAATACCATATTTGTAAGATTTCCAATAAGTTCCTTTAGAAAACTTTTTTTTACACTAGTGTAGTATTTACAGTATTATGGTTGAGAAGAAAACAGTGTTTTATCAACATAGCACAGGCATGGCTGTGTGGTTAAGAACTTCACAATGCAACCATGGAGTTTCGGGTTCAGTCCTACCACATGGCACTTTGGGCTAGTGTCTTCTATTATAGAACCACAACAATGAATGCCTTATGAGTAGATTTGGTAGATGGAAACTGAAAGAAGCCCATCATAGACATATGTATCTATATAGACAGACAGCTATGTGCATGAATATGTGTGTGTGTGTTTGCATATCTCTTTATCTTGACAGACTATGATAGTTGTAAATGAGTGTCACTGTCATACAAGCAGTGTCATCCATTTCCAAACATGTCTGGCCATTGGGAAGTGTTACTTTGTTGTTTGCAAGACTGCTGAGGGTTGGCAACAGGAAGGGCACATCTGCTTAATTATTATTATTATTATTTATCTATTCTCTTGTACATGCCTGGGAGAGGAGGGGTCAATGAGGAATCAGGGATTCCATGAAGGGGTCGATGGTCTAAAATGTTTGGGGACCCTTGGGTGAGACAGACTCTGCCAGATAGTAACAAAAAAAAAACCCTATTGTTTACTTGAATTCAATTAGATATTCTTTAACCGTTTTATAAAAAATCTTTTTTTTTTACATGTATTTACAATACTGGGTCCCCCCCCCAAAAAAAAATTACTTTGCCAGATGGCAAAAGCCTTTTATTAATTTTTTTTTCTTTTACAGCTGTTTAAAACAGTTGATAATATATATCGACATATATACATATACATATATATATATATATCATAAATATAAGGGATTAGCAATTGAGTTGCTTCTCCAACATACTGAAAATTTAGAAATAGCAGTCAAAGAACTACTGATTCTAAACTACAAATTTTTCTCTAAATTTGTAGTTTAGAGAAAAATTTGTAGTTTAGAATCAGTAGTTCTTTGACTACTATTTCTAAATTTTCAGTATGTTGGAGAAG
>NC_068998.1:54442163-54442754 GCF_001194135.2 Octopus bimaculoides
TATATATTTCAAATAGTTAAACTTTTTTACTCTTTTGTGTCTTTCAGAAATACTAGAATTGATTTCCAGTTGTCACTGCATGAAGGAGATAAGAAACAAAAGCTTCTCTTCAATGACAATCTATCACATACTAAAATGCCAAGTAGCCTGATATTTCCAACTTGGTAAATTCAATACTTTTTTTTTTTGTCAAGAACACATTTCAAGCATTTGTGATATAAAATCATGCTCTGAGAGACAGAGACAGTTGGCATGTCTTTTTTCTTTTTCTTTTCCTCTCTGTACCTAAACAAATAAAATGCTAATTTAACCCTCCTGACACTAAAGCCACCTGAGATCATCCCCGATTTCTATGACACAAATCTCCCGTTTTTAAAGCAAACCAAATCAACACTCTCCGTTTCAAATACACAAGCTTCATAATTCTTTAATTCTTTTACTTGTTTCAGCCATTTGACTGTCGCCATGCTGGAGCACCACCTTTAGTCGAGCAAATCGACCTCAGGACTTATCCTTTGTAAGCCTAGTACTTATTTTACCTGTCTCTTTTGCCAAACTGCTAAGTTACAGGGACATAAACACACCAGCATC
>NC_068998.1:54442764-54443180 GCF_001194135.2 Octopus bimaculoides
CTTCTTTCAGTTTCCATCTACCAAATCCATTCACAAGGCTTTGGTCGGCCAGAGACTATAATAGAAGACACTTGACCAAGGTGCCACAGTTGGATTGAACCCGGAACCATGTGGTTGGTAAGCAAACTACCTACCACATAGCCACTCCTGAGCCTATAATGACAAAATTATTTTTAATGTCAATTGAAATAAAGGCAATGTACTTCAGCAGAAATAGGGTAACAAAAAGGGTTAACATTAGAGATGTAACTGGATGGGAATATGGAGACGGGGATGGGGGGAGTCCGTTTTTTTTTTTTTAGTTGCAGAGAAAAGAGAAGATATATTTATTTATTTATTTATGTACCAATTCAAAACTAACTGGCCAAGTCTGTTTTATATACTTTTATTTATAAAATAGACATTAGAACTAAACA
>NC_068998.1:54443920-54455089 GCF_001194135.2 Octopus bimaculoides
AAAACATTTCAGAAAATAAAAAACACTTTTTGCAGAGAAACTTTTCTTAAATGGAACAGAGTCTTAGTTTACAGTCAACAAGAGAGATTCAGTGTGGAGGTGGTGATGGTGACAATGATGATGATGATGCTAATCATGTTTTGTGGTGATGGGTTGGTTGATAGATTAAACACAAAAAATTTACATAATCTTAAGATGGAAGAACTTATTCAACAGTCATAAAATTTTTTATTTTTGTACTAAAACTGCAAAAGAAAACCTACTAAAAATTCTTATTATGCCATGCAAATAGTACATGCATTTCATCTGTCTTTACATTCTGAGTTCAAATTCTGCCAAAATTGACTCAATTAAGTACCAGTGAGACACTAGGGTCGATGTAATTAACCATCCCCCTCCCCTAAATTTCAGGCCTTGTACCTATAATAGAAAGGATTATTATCATCATTATTATTTGCATGCCAAGCAAATAATAATAATAATAATAATAATGCATTTCATCTGTCTTTAAATTCTGAGTTCAAATTCTGCCAAGGTCGACTTTGCCTTTCATCCTTTCAAGGTTAATGAAATAAGGACCAGTCAAGCACTGTGGTCGCTGTAATCGACTTACCCCCTCCCCTGAAATATTAATGTCTATTTTTTTATGTTCAGTTATGATAAGAACAATCTTACATTAATCTGATGGGTACACTCCAAACCTCTGCAGAGCACAAATTCACCATTCTAAAATAAGAATATTAATGACAGTGACTTTGAAACCTCAGCCAGTTTAAGCCATCATCAGCAGCCTAACGATGGCTTAACTAGTTGAAGCTTCAACTAGTTACTGCTAATAATTTTCTTGTATAGAATAATATTTTTGTATATATTTATATATACAAAACAGTCTTCTTTCACTTTCCGTCAACAAGAACTTCACACATAAGGCTTTGGTCATCCCAGGGCTATAACAGAAGACAATTGTGCAAAGTACCATGCAAAACTATATCACCATCTCTAAAGATAAAGTTCACAGACTCCACAATCTCCCAGAATTGTCATTCTTAATAACACTCTGGTTCTTTTCAGAAATTGTAAACAATAGCTTTGTTGAAACACTGGTAAACTTCATCTCCCACAACAGGTGAGAAATAGTAAGTGTTAAGATTATTATTACCTGAACAGCAACAGAGAGAGGAAGTCTCTTTAAAACATTCCTCTCTTATTCACAATATTTCCAGTTTTTGTAATCGTTTTATCTATTTATTTATTTTGTAAATGTATGGCTGTTTTCTTATCACAGTATTTTTCTTTTATTCTTTTACTAGTTTCAGCCTGTAGGCTGTGACCATGCTGGGGCATGTTTAATATATCTAATTATTATTATTATCATTATTATTATTATTGTTGAGGCCTTCATGCTGTTAAAGACTAATTCTTTAGATTCGCTTTTGTCATACAGCTAGTAATAATGTCTGCTAATTTCCTCCAGGACTTCCTTTAACTCAACTTCGAAGACGAAGTACGAATTCTTTATTTCTTTCTTCACTAGAATCTTATGAAAATATTGCAGATGTGACGTATGAAGTATTTCAACAAAGTAAAAACCATTTACTGGCGCCATATTATTTGTTATCAAATAAATACACTGTCCCATTTTATTGAACACAGAACTGACAAGGAAACTTATTCCACATTTCTATTAGGCATTCTTAATTAGTCTTTAATATGACACTATTTCAGATTAAACAGGCCATCCATATCTTTGTCGTTTTACTTCTCAGGAGAATGGATTTTGCAAAAACATATTGACATACTTTCTGTCTGGCAGTTTGGCTATCTGTCTGCATACACACACACATACACATGCATATATATACATACACACACATATATACACATATGGGTGTGTGCGGGTGTGTATATATATATATATATATATATATATATATATATAGAGAGAGAGAGAGAGAGAGAGAGAGAGAGAGAGAGAGAGAGACAGACAAATAGACAGAGACACACATATATATGTATACATATGTGCACACAGACAGTGGTTAAGAAGCTTGTTTTGCAACCATGTGGTTGTAGGTTCCGTCTCCACTCATGGGCAAGTGTCTTTTACTATAAACTCTGGGCTGACCATTGTCTTAACAACTTGATAACCTGTGTTGGTTTATTCCCCCACCCCTTAACTTGGTGGTTTGGCAAAAGAGATCAACAGAATAAATACCAGACTTGAAAAATAAATTTATTCCGGGGATGATTTGTTCAACTAAAACCCTTCAATGTGGTGCCCCAACATGGGCTCAGTCCAATGATTGAAACAATAAAAGTAAAAACAAAAAAAAATGATGATATGATGATGACCTTAGGTAAATTCTTTAGAATGTTCTGATTGCATAAATAAAACCCCTTAAATATACAGACTTTGTTTTGAGAAGAAGAAATGCAAAACTCAATTTCTTCAGTAACGTGACTCTGTTGAAGTTTCTCAACTTCAAAAATAAACATTCTCGACACTCTACTTAACATATCAAGTTCTTTACTTTTTGACTTTTCTTTTTTTTTGGTAAATTCAAATGCCTCTCTACTTTGTGTGTGTGTTGATGTGTAAGGTGATATTTGAACTGTTTGAAGCCGACCATTGCTCAAGATGTTAACCGTTTCCTCGTAATTAGTTTACACATTCTAGATTTTATTCCTGTCATCTGAGATGAGGAAGTTAACTTAAAACGATAAACAACTCAACAACTTCACAAATAATATATTCTCACCATTCTTTTTGTCATGGAGAGAATCAAGGGCTGAGCAAATGTGAATATTGGTCAAAGATCTTGGAGCAGATGTTCTTCAGGCAGCAAGACTTCTTCTGAAGCTTTTTTATTCTTTTTCAATCGGTGTACAAGGGTACACACACACACACACATGACAGGCTTTTTTTTACACCTGCCAAATACAAGGCTTTGGTTAAATCGGGGCTACAGTAGATAGTAGATGTCACTTGTCCATGGTGCAGCACAGTGGGACTGAACTCAAGACCACATGATTGGGGAGGGGGCAAGCTCCTTAAGCACACAGCCATGCCTGCACCTTATGTGAGAAGAAACAGTGAGGTGAGGAAGTGAGAACACCCAAAGAAGGTAAAAATTAATATAAGCTCTTCTGCAGACTTAACCAATGTCATAACCCAAATTGGTTTCAACAAACACCCTACCTATTTTTAAATGGGGGGTGGGGGTCATGTATTTTAGGTCCTAAACCACTTGATCAACAAATGACGTAAAAGAAACAGGATGTACGCCATTGGATGAACCAATCAAATTTTCTCTTTTGTTTCTTTGACTGGCTCCAAGCTAGAGATTTACTCAAACAGAACTAACCAAAGAAACGCACACAACAACAATGAAAATCTATAATTTTTTACAGAAGCAATTATATATTGATTTCAGAGTTTGGTAGGTGAGAAACTGAAGTCCTATATATTGTTATTGATATGGAGGAAAGTCTGCAACACAAACTAATAAAATTAACTGCAAAGTTCATCATTAAATAGATGGTAAATAAAGCAAGAATTAATTGTTAATAATGTAGTCAGTTGGGCAGGGAGGGGCAGGGCTAAGGTCTTGAGCAGGTGCACCCAGTCTGGTGAGATCAATGCAGTTAATGCCCAGTTTCGATTCCTGGACCGGGTGATGTGTTCTTGAACAAGACACTTCATTTTATGTTATCCACTCAGTCCATTCAGCTAGGAAAAATGGGTAATCCTGTGATGGATGGGTGTCCCATCTAGTGAGGAATATATATGCCAGAGAATCTGGGAGAGTGGCCGTATGAGCCTATAGCTTGAGAAGGGACCTTTGATCCATTTCTCTTTTTTGACTTTCCCAATGGGTTTGTATAGGGCCAACACCCTTATCTAAGCAAAGTGACAGAAGCATCGACGACAATTCAAAACCAACAGAATCTGCGCAAGGACAGCCCCAAAGTCAAGAACAGGGGAGAAAAGTTATTGATGGCTTTATGCTCCACAGCGAGTGAAGAACTTACCAAAAATGAAGGTAGCATACAGTGGGGTCAAACTTAAAAGTGACTGATTGTAAAAAAAAATTCTTGACCAGCAAAGCCATGACAGTGCCCAGTTTGTTTTGTCTTAGGAAAACCCCTGAATCTCATTAATTTCAAAATTTGAAATCATAGAAATAAAGAAAGATTTGAATCAATATCTCCATCTTAACTTGTTTTCCTCTTTCTTTCTTGGAACACTTTCAAAACCTCAATTTTTTTTTTGTTTTTTTTTACCTATGGAGGTGGGAGAATATCTATGAGTCTATAACATCTTCTTATTAGAATTTCAATAGTTCTTCAATTTCAATTTAACTGTTTACTCTGTCTCAACCACTTAAATATAGTTGATTATTCTGACAAGAGGCAAACATGCATGGCTGAGTCAAGAGGGTAACAGACAAGCAGCTGAAAGGTCAGCAAGTCTACGACAGGGCCGCCGTTATAAGAGGTCAACATATATATAACCTAAACAAACGCACAAGTTTTGAAACATGTCCAGCGTGTTTGTGGGTGTGTTCTGTGTGTGTGTGTGTGTGTGTGTGTGTTTGTGTGCGTGTGAGACTATGCTGATGACAATGACCATCATTATTCTAACGTTCATTTTTCCATGCTTGCATAACTCAGACAAAAAACATGGAACACATCACGAATTCGTATGTCATCCTTATATATCTATGCACACACATTCAACTGTAGTGTTATGACCCCTGGCCAACCAATGCCTCATGAGTGGATTTGGTAGACGGAAATTGTGTGGAAACCTGTTGTGTGTGTGTGTGTGTGTGTGTGTGTGGAGGGGGTTGTTGTTGCTTACATCCCCCATAATTTAACGGCTCGGCAAAGAGACCAATAGACTAATTACCAGACTTCAAAATAAGTCCTGGGGTCAGTTTGTTTGACTAAAACCCTTTATGGTTGCAGTCCAATGACCAACATAAGTGAAAAGGTAAAAATAAATTGACTTCTAGCAACAGTTAATCCTTTTCTAACCTTTACGAACATAGAAGACCCACACTCTTCCACTCTAACCTCAAATACTCTACCTGGACAATTAAGAAGAGAAGAAACATATGTCCTGCAGTTACTATTGTTAAAACAACAACAACAGCTGCCACCACCACCACCCAACTAACCAAAACAAAACAAAAAAAAAAAAGAAAGAAAGGAAAGACTGGCAATTGTTCACTGTACCATTTACAATCTTTCAGATCCAATTATAAATATGTAAATGTTCAAATAAAAATATAAAAATATATTTTTTTAAAAATCAATAAAAATTAAAATTACCTTAATTATACCATTTGTTTCAATGGAGTTAAGTACATTGCTGGTATTGCAATAAATACATTGAATGGTGAGAGAATAGACAGATTTATTGTGATGGCATAATAAAGATAACGTTCACCCACCCTCCCACACACATACAGAAACTGATAGTCAATAAATGGTTTCATTTAGTAAAGCTATTTACAAGAGTTGCATAAAAATATGTCTCCATAATCCATTACAACAGTCTTTCTCATAATCACATCACCACGGATTTAACATGGATAATTCCAAACTGATCCAAAAGCCAGTGAGATGAGGTTGCATGCCCCTTTCATAGATAATCACCTCTCACACTAATTACATCATTTATGAAGTGGAAACCATTTTTCATCATGGACTTCCATTTCATAGCTGTCATTTCTGTTACCTGTCCCTGTATATCTATCAATCGCATCTAATACTTGGTTCCCTGCCAGATATTCCACAAGATAATATCCAGCAGTGAAGAATCTTATTGGTGCTATAAGCTTTCTTCTTTCATATCCATCAAGGCCACCTGTTCGATATAGAACATGCTACTCAGAGTTTGTTCTCTCTCTTACTACTACTTTAACTGATTGTCTTCAGGGTTTTAGACTGTTCCCCTGCCCCTCCCCTCTGGTCTGACTTTGAGCTGACAGATTTGTTAGCACGCCAGTCTTTGTTTAGATAATATCTCTAAGAGAGGGAAATTCCGAAATAAAACCTGCCTCATTGCTCTGACTTGTTTCTGGGTTATCTGGCTTTGGTAGGTGAGAGCCTTAGCAGTGTTGGACAAGCTGTGGTTGGCTTCAGATTTTAGCACAGACACTGTAGTCAGCCATTGCCTTTATCATCCAGGATAAAATCATTTATCGGTGGTGGCCATATTCATCTATCATGTATGTATAACCCACAATAAGCATCTGAACAGTTTCCAACTGTTCAGAGGTCGCAGAAGGGATCCTCCTCAGTGCAAAGACAATGGTGGATTTGAGCTTTGGTCAATGAGTTCTGCTTATTCTGTCTCTTAGCAGTTAAGCAGTGAACCTGGACATTTTCAAGGTAATACAACAAACTCACAATCATGGGGATTTTTCTTGTGACATACAATTAGGAAAAAGAAATATATATTTCCTGCTATGCACTATTTCTCTTTTTTTTTGTTTGGTAAACAAATGGAAAGCTACAGCATAAAATAACCTATAAATATAAAGGTTTCATCATTTAATCATCCACCCCTTGTTTGTTTATTTATATTGCGATTTAAGCATATTATCTTCTTGTTTCTCTATGTGGAATCATGTTTAATATACAAAACATATTAAATGTGTTTCCAATGTATTTAACCATACACCATGGAATTCCAATGAAAGTAACACCCCATGGTTCTACCATGGGGTGTTGTTATTAAGTATTCTCTTTATTTGCCTAACCTGCATTCCTTCTCTCCAACCTGATATCACAGACGGTAATAAATACATCAAATTATGACAGATCACAACATGTACATCAACATATTATATTTATATGTGTGTGTGTGTGCATGTAGGTATACATAAGTATGTACATACACACACACATATATATACATATCCACACATGTATGTACATATATATGTATATATATATATATATATATATATATATATATATATATATATATATATATATATATATAATTCATATATATTATACATACATGTGTGTGTATACATAAATATCTACATATAAACATATATATATATATATATATACACACACACACATGTATGCATATATGTGCGTTAGTGCACATACACACACACGTGTGTGAGCTCACATAAACCCTCCACACATCCCCACACTTATATGCTCGTATACAAGTATTTATGTTGTGTGTGTAACTGCAGCGATGTCTTATAAATAGATTGCTCCAATAAATACAATAATAAGCTGCTAAAAATAAACTATGACAGCCACTATCAGCGAAGTTGAGGAGAAGTTAAACAAATATACATACATTCAGATATCAACCGATGTATAATATAAATATTATAACCAAATTATAGTGAAATCACATTAAATAGCACTATAGATAGAATATTAGAGTGAATTCATTCCTTCGTTCATCTCCTTATAAACAATATTAATAGATGCCATCTCACTCGTATGTACTGTCTGGTCTTTGCAGATTGAAGAAATCTTTCAATGCTCACTGAATGGCATTGCTGTATTAAGCAAGGAAGAGAAGAAGCAGAGGTCAAATTGCACCAACTTTCAATGTAACTTGACCCCAAGTTTTACTGCAATGTCTGTCATGAGCAAAACAAGACAAACAGAAAAAAAAAAACAAACAAGGAAAATGAAATGACCACTGATAGAGCATAATCATATACGGACCGCACCAGACAGATACGAGATAGACTTCTTGGTATTTTATGGGTAGATTGAGTTACAATACTTCAACATTGTAAACAAATTGCCAATGACAAATTGCACAACTTTGAATCGTATAAGAAGTGGGCCTCATAACCCGATGGTTTATTATCAATGTCATCACCTGAAATTTTTGTCATGTAATGTTTCCAGCCTGAAGCAGTCCCAGCCCTCTTAAAGATGTGTACATTAAGAGTAGGATTTTTTCTTTGTTTTTTTTTTGTTGTTTTTGTTTTTAGCTCAGCACTATGAAACCAAGGAAGCATCCATCAATTATATAACACTCCTGCTGCTTACCTATGTTGTTTGTTTGGTCTTATGATGGCTGTGATCAAACAGATGTATGAACAATGGCATTCGAAGCATGAGTGAACGTTTTGTCTTTTTGTATATAAGGTTCAGGCATGGCCTTATATATATATATATATATATATTTGCTTTCAAACCACATGGTTTTAGGTTCAGTCCCACTGTGTAGCACCATGGGCAAGTGTCTTCTACTAAGTGTAGTACTATATAAATTAAAATCCTGATAAAATTTCAAACTTCATTATTTTCAAAATTATTTCAAACAAAGGAAATGTGTTTCAACAGAAATATGGTAACAAAAGGTTTTTAATCTTGGTGGCAGTGTTTTTTTCATACAAGCCAAGATTCTTCAAATGGCCCTGTGAGTGGGTCAATTCATCTCTGTAAACAGCAGGAGCACTGTATTTGCTGAGTGCTTTGTGAGAATTTAAAACTTTCCTAAGATTTGAAAAAAGAACTGGAGCTATCAGGTTGACCTGACCTAGATACATTATGAAAAATAACGTCCATCCAATAGAACAATAACAACAACAATGAGAACACCAACAAGAACAACCACAAGAACACCAACAGCAGCACCAGCAGCAGCTGCTGTTGCCGTTAGAAACTCTCTTTCAACCAATTCCAACTGCAAGCTGGAATTTCTTTTCTTAGAGCACCAACCAGTTTTCTCGTTCCGTCTGGGCAACCAGGGAGTGGCATTTTCTCTTTAGTGGTGTTGGAATATTGACAAATGGAACTACCATACATTAGTAGAGAGTTCACAGTTGATAACAGTGCTGCTACTGATGCATCATCATCATCATCATCATCTCTGTTGTATACACAATGATGACGACTGTCATCTTCAACTATGAACCATGCAGTAGTAATGTATATTGGTTCCAGTTGCCAAGATTCCACCACAGATGCTTCCCACCTGATACCAACATACAATGAGTAGAATGACTAACATCTGGAGAGTGGCTGCTGCGGACAAGTTTTTGCTTCCAACCCACAGTGACAAACACCATCTTCTTCTTCTCTTCTTCACTCTCAGATAAAGTCAAAGCCCCAGCAGTAGATTCTTTCTTCCCTCTGACAACTGAACTTAGCAAACATTTCCGTCACCTCACTTATACACTTCATTGTAATTCTTAGGTAGAAGGCCATTGGATTTTTCACTTCACTCACTGTTTAAGAAAGGCACGAATATTACAAGTGCCATCTTCACCTTAACCCCTAAGTATTTAAACCATCCATATCCAGTCCAAATATTCTACCTGTTTATGTTCAAACCAGTCAGATCCAGCTTCTTACACCTACCCTACAATGTCATTCTAAAAATAAACAACCACATTATTGAACTCTCAAAGCTACGAGATAATTCATGATTAATTTAAAAGCATAAAATTTGATAGGATAATCAGAATGTAAAAAGGGTTAAAATCCTTTAAGTTTCCAACCTTGCAAGGCGAATGCTTGGGGAATCGATTTGAGTATTCCGTCCTTGCTAAATTAAGACAATATAATGATGGTTTCTAGTTTAGACACAAGATCAGCAGTTTGGAAGAGGAGGGTGTTGGTCAATACCACTGCTCCCTCTCCCCACCAGCACTTCATTGGTCTTTTATTTTATTGACCCTGGACAGATGAAAGGTAAAATGAACTTTCGTAAGATTTGAAATCAGAATGTAATTGTAAAGAGTCACAAAAAATATGGCAATGAAATTTTTGATGACACCCTAATGATTCCAACAGTTGGCCGATCCCAGCGCCACCTGGACTGGCTTCTGTGCCGGTGGCACATAAAAAGCACTCACTACACTCTCGGAGTGGTTGGCATTAGGAAGGGCATCCAGCTGTAGAAACACTGCCGGATCAGACTGGAACCTGGTGCAGCCTCCTGGCTTCCCAGATCCCAGTTGAACCATCCAACCCATGCCAGCATGGAAAATGGACATTAAACAATGATGATGATGTCTGAGAATAATATAAGAATGAGAGACATCTGTAAAGAGATACGATACTTTTGGAAGGCCATTGTGTGTGTGTGTGTGTGTGTGTGTGTGTGTGTGTGTGTGTGTGTGTGTGTGTGTGTGTGAAACGCAAGACTGCATGACATCTGGTGTTGCTTTGTTTACACCCATGTAACTGAGCAGTTCGTTAAAAGGGAGGGGTGATAGAATAAGTACCAGAGTTAAAAGTATAAACACTGGGGTCAATTTGCTTAAGTAAAACCTCTGAAGTAGTGACTCCAGCATGGCCAGAGTCCAATGACTGAAACAGGTCAAAAGTAAATGACAAAGACAATGACGATGATGATGATGTAAGAACTTGAAAAAAAAAAAGAAACTCTTGAATCTCGCAAGCTGTGTTTCTTTTGTTTGATAACAAAATCATTTTCTTTCTGATAGGGAAGACAGTTTCCGGGGTCACTCCAGTTTGATTTGTTTATAGACCAGTAACAGCAGCCAATAACCAGTGCTGTCTGAATTGATAATGTAGCGTTAAATAAATTAGGCTCAATGCACAGTTACAAGCTGCGCTCTGCACACACACACACACACACACACACACATACATACACACATATTGAGATGTTGTCTGTTACAGTTCTCATTAATGTTATCAAAGAAAATAGGAAAAAATTAAGTATTAATATTCTGAGAATATATTTCAGTTGACATTGTGAGAATTATTAATTTAATGTTTCTTGCTAAAAGTTTCCATCATAATTCCATGCTAGGGGTAATGTGTATGGCTTATTCTCTCTTTCTATTCTTAAACAGCTCACTTACAGCTAATTACCAGAAATATATATATATATATATATATATATATATATATATAGGAAAATGAAAAAAAAGGCAGAATGCTAAACTGGAGCATATTTTAATAAAAATTTCTAACCGGTTTTCATTGTGAAAGCAAATTATCAAGAAGAAGGAGAATGAAAATGTTTTTTACAAAGAAGTACAAAATGAAGAAAATAATGTATAAAACAATAATATATAAAAAAATAAATATACCCATACATTATATTGTCTTTGAGCTTTTAACCTTTTTTTTAAACCTAACAAAACTCTCAACTCTCATGCATCCTTATTTTTCCTAGCATTATAT
>NC_068998.1:54455541-54463581 GCF_001194135.2 Octopus bimaculoides
TATATATATATATATATTGTGTCTTGAATTTCAAACTCAATACTGGTTTTGAGCAAAGTCAATTTAAATTGAAAAACACAGCCTATAGTCTTTTCAATTCAGTTATTATATCAGCTGAAAATAAGAGAGATTCTTAAGATGATCACAGCCTTTTCCTTGATTACAAATATAATCAGTGGTTGTTTATTGAAGAATAACAGACAGTCTCCTTTTGAAGTGAAGCTATAAATTACGGTGGCCAAAACATGGGTAGCTTTTATGATTTTAGAGTGGTAGGAATAAAACCCAACATATAAATAGCCGTTCCTGGATCCAAGTCCTATCAGATCCTGAGTTTAAACTCTCAATATTTATCCTGCCATCAGTAAACAAAAAGAGTAGACTGGCATCCACAGCAACATAAACACTGGTGATGAGCTCAGAATAAGATCAAAACAAATCAGCAGTTGTTACCCAGGAAAATAGAAATATTAGTCACATTATTTTTGTTTTTCTCAATGTAAATCTAATTAATGCTTTCTTTACAAAATGTGATAACACTAACTTGGTCTACTAATTTGCAGAGTCCTCTAAACAAGACACTCATAAAATAATGCAATGCCAAATGTTTATTTCAACTTGCAATGCTGTTCACATCTATATTAACATTTCACAAATCCAAATTATTGCATAATCATTCTTTTATGACTTATTCATCCATGCTGTTTATTTCATATCATGTTATTTTTCATTCGGTTATTTAATTGCAATTAATTGTGGAACAAAATTTTATAAATTGATGAGTTAACTATTATTTTATTTGTCACATTTGTTTGCTTCATAAATTAATTCTACCAAAAAAATAAAAAGCAAAAAGAAAAAAAAACCAAGCACAAATGCTAGCCAAAACATGTTTCTTCAGCGGACAAGTGTCTGCCCTAAATATACAAAGTCGAATATAAAATATTAAATAGCTGGTTAAACCAACAAAGTATTAATGACCGACCAACTGAAGAGCAATGGTTGTTGTTGGTTGTTGTTGGTAGAAATACGACAGACAACAAAATGGAAGTAAACTGCATTGGTTTCAAGAGTCAAAGAGTCAGGAAATATGTGACAGGGGGGGGGGAGTAGGTGGCGAGAGTAATTAGAGCCGAGCATTAATGAAATGTGTGTAATTAGGAATATAATGCAATGAGGAGCAGACCATGTAATTAACGATGTGGAAATCCAGCATATGGTGCTGTATCAGTGATCAAAACATGATAATTTAATGAGACAACAATAACAATAAAGATAAGAAAAATATAAAACAAAAAGTGTATTTGTGAGAGTGGAAGTAAGAGAGTAGTTTTAGACAATGAAAAACAGCAGAATGATGAAGATAATAATGGTAAGGGAATCCCAGACACTGTTTTAAGGTTGTATATTTAAATAACAACCAAACGTAGAGAATGTTAGAATCGGATGAGAAGGAATGAAAATGGAAATATTTGCTGGCTGTACAGAGACTGAATATCCAGTTGCAGGCAGAGTTGCGTACAGACCTACAGATACGTATGGAGTAAAAACCAACTGTATGCATACACACACACAAAGGTATCTGAAAAGTAAATAAACACTCCTCATTTTAGATGTGTGTGTGAGTGCATGAGATATATATATATATATATATATATATATATATAAAGGTGGCAAGACACAATACACAAGTGAGCACATAAGTGCAAAACAAGGTGGAAAAAATCGTACTCAAATACCGAATGTAGAGTAATATGCTTTTTATCAAAGCTGTAAAATTATCACAAAAAGTGTTACTCAGAGTTTCATGTTCCTGTTCATTGGACAGTTATGATGAATACCGAATATATAAATATATATATATATATATATATATATATATATATATATATATATATGATGGACTCCCTTGTTGTAAACAACAGATGGAAGTTCTGCAATGTCTTCTTGAACCTGCTCAGATGATTTGTATATAGCCATCAAATGTTTGTGTTGTATATTAGGTCACTCCCTCCAACAAATCAACATTACCTGTACAGGTGCACAGGTGTGCCACATGTCAGACGTTGAAGCGATTGCAAAGCAGCACAAAATTAAATGTTTTGCTTAACAACACAACGCAACCACCCAGTCTGGGAATCAAAACCATGATTCTGAAATCATGAGTGCAACACACAAACCAACATAATATATACATATATACATACATATATATATATATATATATATATATATATATTATATTTAGAACCCATTTGCTCTCCAAATTAAAAACTGCTTTCTTCCTTGTTTACAATTGCTTCTAATTGAGTAATATGCTATTTGCAGGCAAGTATTTGGTAATCTCAAACGTAATATTATACTACTACTACTACTACTACTACGATTACTACTAACTACTACTTCTAGTAGTAGTAGCAGTAGTAGTAGTAGTCGGTTAGGATTTTCTGCTTAATACACAGTGATTATTAACGTACTTCAAACAGGATGACGTGTATCTAAACATCAATGCTTTGGATTAATAAATAATAATAATAATCATTAATAGTTATCAACCAAACTTCAATTAAAACTGATAACAGCTTGAGGATGATTAAAATTAATATTTCCTCAAGACAATTAGAGATGCTTGCATTGTACAAGGAGTTTGGCTATGGATAATTAAAAAAAAAAACTATTAAGACATGATGTGAGAAAAAGATGACCTTTTATTTATCTTTAATTCCTAATTGCTCTCAGTTACTGCACTGTTGCCATGCTGGAGCACTCACTGGCTTGCTTCCTTGCAAGGTTTTGGGTTCAGTTCCACTGTTCAATAACCAGTGCTGGTTTGATCTGAGTACATCCCTGCAACTTAGTGGTTCAGCAAAGGACACTGATAAAATAAGTACCAGGGCTGATTTGTTAGACTAAACATTTCAAGACCCTACTATACTGTGTAGTCAACAAGATCAAATACAAACAATGCACATGCATGACATTAAAAAATACAAAACAGCAAAATTTACCCATCACACCCTGTATATATACATACACACACACACACACACACACATATATATATATATATATATATAGCCAGATGGACCGAGTGATCTAAGAGTAGGTCCTGCCAGCAGATACATTGTAGCTGAAATGCTAACATCCTACTGAGTCAGGCAGCTGCAGTTCTCTTAACTTATATAATCACTGGATTTTTAATTAAAAAAATTTTCTTCTTATTCCCCATTGCCCCACTCTTACCCCCCAAAGATCCTATAAATAAAATGGTAGGTTTTTGCAATACGGGAATCATGCCAATTTTATTAGAGTGCGATGTGTCATCCTACTTTCAATCAATTCAATGATGAAGCAGAAGGCAAACAAATGTTGTTTCCCAAAGTCACAACACAATGACTGTAATAAATACAGAAATAGACTAAAGTAACTATTGTTTTCTATACAGATGCTGTCTCTGGATTATTTAATCTCTAAACAATTCTGTTTACCCTTTGCTAATAAAATGTGCAGCCTTGTTATATTTAGTGACTCATTATTCATTTCTATACCAAGCTATGCTTTGCTGAAAAGATTTAAATAAAACCAAAACATGTCTGAAATCATCTCCCTTGAGCACATGCTAGGAAAATAAAAAAGTTAATCACCGACTTATGAAATTTCCTTGACTTTTTTTCTTTTTTTTTTCACTACATATTTCCAGCATGTGTTAACTTGCAACAGTTTAAGCAAAAAATAGCATCAATCTCATCAGTCTTGACAGTATTTCGCCTTCCATCAATCTCAGTAAATAATAATAATAATAATAATTGCATGGACAGTAGACAAACTAAAATTGGATAGATAGAGACTGTACAGAAGCCTGTCAGTTGGATTGTAGCTGTAATTCATAAGATTCAGCCTTGTCACACAAACTGTCATATTGATTCTGCCTGAGAATTATGTTGAGAGTTCAGTATTTGTATCTGTGGGATACTCAGCCACTTATGTTAATACAGGAGTAAGTAATTCAGTCGATCAAACAGTTAAGTCTTCATCATTAATGTCACTGCTACCACCACCACCACCACTGCCATCACCTCCACCACCACCACCTCTTTATTTCTAACTTGTGATGCTGCAGCTTTCTCAATTACTTCTAATTACATTTCACAATGCTTCGACTACATCACATTTATTTATCATAACAAAGTCCAACTTTTTAACCACAAAGCCGTTGCACTACATCATAATTCCAGAAACAAAAAAAAACACAAAGAAAATTGTAGTAAATCACTCAAAAACGAAACAAATGTATAAAACAAAGAGAAAAGAAAAAACACACAAGCAATTCTGTTACCAAAATAGGCTAGTCGAGACCCAAAGTATCTTTTGATCTCAATACATCTATCAGTCATCATCAGTATTTTAATATTGATTTTTCCAGTGTTGGTAAACATAAGGTGAGAATTCTCTAGAGTCCACCAACATAGCTTCTCTAGCAGTTTTCTTTTTTTTTTCACCATTTTCTTTCTTTCTTTTGAAGACATCGCTTCAAAATAACATTTAACTGAAGTCCTAAATTTACTTTCCATCCATCCATCCAACCATCCATCCATCCAATCATCCAACCATTCACTTTTAGTCTTTGATTATAAACGATTCAGTTTTCAAACAGTAAAACCGATTCGACTTTGATTTAGTGCTATAATGAGACAGCATCTAAATGGACAGCATTTCTCCGACAAGAATTTCATTAAAGAATATTTAAGCAAAAATAGGATGAATGAGTTTAAAGAGTATTCACGTAAAAATAGGATGAAAGAGTTTTAGATTATAAATAAAAATTGTATCTATTGTAAAGGAGCGAACCATTGTTGTTTGTAAAGTTTTAGTGTGCGTGTGGAGGAAAAAAGTAGAATGGAGGGGAAAATGTCAGCGACTTAGTTGAGATAATATCGGCATTGATAGAATTAGTAATGTGTCTGAGAGAGAGACTTTGAAGAAGAAGAAATGAAAGCTGTCATAAACAATGATATGGTTTAGTTCTTTACTTCAAACTCTATTATTCTAAACAGAAATGTTGTTGTTCTGTTATTGCATTCCCAATGAACTGATTAATTCTATGTTCCTCTGTCAGTTCCAGATTGAAGCCAGTTCACTTCAATTAGTTTGCAATTGCCCTTGAGAAAGGTGTGAACATCACAGAATCTCGTTAACTACCCAATAAAATTCCTGACCTTGGTTGTTGTCGTCATCGTCATCATCACCATCATTGTCGTCTTTAACATTTTCATCATCCTTATCATTTTTATGTCTACTTTCCATGCTTGTATGGGTTGGACAGAAGGTCACAGTTCAAATCAGGTCTCATTTGGAGGGAGTTACTATCTTCCCAGAAATGTCATAGGAGCATATCACACTCATAAGTTTTATGTGATGTGATTTGTATGGGTGAATGACCTTTTAACCATCAACCTTTTTACTGAGTTTACAGGTGAATTTTGTCAGAGCAGCAACACTAAAGAACAGGGCTAAAGAGGTCCCTCAACCTTATGTTATCTTTGCTTGTTTTCCTACCACTTTACAGAATGTCCCCAGTATTTAATTTGTTTTAAATCTGGTACTTATTCTATCAGTCTTTTTTGCCAAACTGCTAAGTTACATAGATGTAAAGACACCAACACCAGTCGTAAAGCAATGGTAGTGGGCAAAGACAGATACATACATATATACAATGGGCTTCTTTCAGTTTCTGTCTACTAAATTCAATTCACAAGGTCTGATTAGCCCAGGGCTAAAGTAGAAGACGCTCACCCACCCAAGGTGCCATGCAGTAGGACTGAACCTGGAACCATGTAGTTGGGAAGCAAACTTCTTATTGCGCAGCCAAGCTATACATGTGTGTGTTATTTCACATTGAAGTGAATTAAAGTTATATGGGGAAAAACCCCATTGAATGGCATCGCTAGGTTGAGTGGAATAACCTTTATTTATTCAAAACTGAGCTTGAGTGAATTGCTATTCAATATTTTTTATTCCAAATCCTGAAGAATCGGGAACGAAAATCTCCAATCAGTGACTCACATAGATTCATCAGCTTTAAATAAATAATGCTTCATATATATATGTATGTATGTATGTTGTATATGTATAAAACCTATATCTGTCTGTATATATGTGTGTGTGTATATATCATGATGAGTATCGTCACTTTTAGAATAAAAGGAGACTTCCATGCAGAGTGACAGTGGTGAATTAATGGAAGATTGTTACATCAGAATCAGCAGGCAATGGCAACTACATTCTATTGATCCCTAGTAATAATAGTTAGCTTCTGTAATTTTAGATAAAGCACTCGAGTGACAATGAACGATGAGATTAAGTTAATAAACCTATTATTATTGTTATTATTATTATTATTATTATCACTGTGTTCACTGTAGTTAATCAATGTGTATGATTCAGACAGTAGTTAATTCTAGCCTGTGTTGGGAATAAGATCATTGAATTTGGGAGCAGCTCATAAAGAGCGTTTGTTTTGTGATGTTTTTGGCTTTTGTGTTTGTTTTGGAATTATTAATGACAACCAAATGAGTAGATTTCTATCAGAGCAGAAGATTTCCATTGATCAGGAAAGTAAAAGAGAGTCCCCTTTGTCAATAAGGACGCCTGCTAGACAAAGCTAATTAAAGGGTCAACAGTTTGTATTCCATCACTGGTGGTTGAGATGTGGCCATCACCAAAATCTAAAATAATTAATTCTTGCTATAGATAAGGTACCTTGGGCAAGTTTGGCTCATTGGTCTTTAGCAGCAGCGGCAGGAGTGTACAAAAGTGGTTTGTTAGTTTGAAGTGCCAATTCCAAGTAGCTCCAATGGGATCAAGAACAGATATGACATTTCATGACCTTTGTTTGCGAGCTGTCTTCTTGGTTCATTGGAATTCACACTTATGAAGATAACCATTCTATCGATGAAGAAATCAAAGAGTGTCAAATTAGATGATTTAAGAGTCAACAGTTAAGAATTCCATTACTGCTGATGCAAAGCAGTATCCATGACCAGAGCAAAGAAACCATTCTGATTTCCTGCACGTTGGCGGTGGAATCTGCGACACTCCTTACCAAAATCTCAATAACAAAAACCATACAATGTTTATGTGTACATAAATAAAACACCCGTTTATACGAAATGACTGACTCAACAACTCCCGTCACTTGGCCGATCAGTATTTCTGTGCCAAGTCACACGTTAGGGTGGATGACAAACCACCAGGCAATTCAAGTTGTCATTAACAGTCAACTATGGGAATAGCAAAGGTATTTAACTATCAACAGTACAGTCCATCTAGCTGTAAAGAGGTACAACAAAGAGAGTACAAAGAGGGTTTAAAAACTAACATTCCATTGGTTACAAAGACAAGGGTTCCAGTTGATTTGACCAATGGAACAACTTGCTCATGAAATTAATGTGCAAGTAGTTGAGTATTCCATAGACACACGTACCCTTAATGTAGTTCTCAGAAAGATTCAGTGAAACAAAGAATGCGACAAGACTGGCCCTTTGAAATACAGGTGCTACTCATTTTCACCAGCTGAGTGCACTGGAGCAACGTGAAATAAAGGGCTCAGCTGAAGGACATAATGAATCACCAGGGATTGAACTCATGACCTTCAGATCATGAGCTGAATACTCTAACCACAGAGCCACGCACCTTCACAAGGAGGTCAGTGAGGGGAGATGTAGAGGATAAGGCAAAACAGAGAGGGAAGACTGAATGGAGCCCTGCAAAGCTAACCCCTGTTTTAGCAGGAGAAAATGACTTCAAAATGCTTGTTGTTGCTGTTGTTGTTGTTGTTGTACAGAATGCCAAATCTTCCACTTTGTCTCAATGAACCAACCAGGGGGGCTACAGGATCCACTTGAACTACATCTGACCAAGTTCCTCCCCAAAATATTAATAACGTAATAAACCAGAAAGTCTTTGGTGTATTTATTGTTCTCCTCTAAAAGTACTTCTTAGCAAAAGATTCATGATGAAACCATTAAACATTTGTTTCTT
>NC_068998.1:54463714-54466724 GCF_001194135.2 Octopus bimaculoides
TTTCTCGTTTGCCCCATTAATTTTACGCCAGTTATTACATTAGATAATTCAAGTCTTCCTAATTTCAACTTTCCTTCACAGAGAACATTCTACGAGGAGCAGGGAGCAACACACAAACCTTTGCCGCGTATTCAGTTACATTTGGTTATTTTATTAGAGGCATTAAACAAAAATGTAACGATAAATAATAAGAGTCATTAACTAAGCCTAAAACATTTCGATCAGTCATCACTGCCAACTTAACTACCAACTAACTCTACCTCTATGGCCATCACCATCAATACCACAACCCATCCACCCCCATCCACCACCACTATCATTTTCAAGACTACAGCTGCCTGGATGAGTCCCTTACATGGTCACACATGATAGAAATAACAGCTAAATCTCTCTCAAGATAAATATGTCTTGAAAAGAAATGGATGGCTACATTGTATAATGTAGTCCTAGATATACTCTGCCTTAAAGACAGGATGGTCATGGCAAGAAAGCTCTTGATCACAAATATCTGTTTGATCAGAACTAATCTGGAGTTAAGCACCAATAACACTTCCAGCCATTATAATCCTCCAAGTCTTTCTTTGCATTGTCTCCTACCATTTACTGCATTATCAACCCTAACACCACCACCACCACTATCACAACCATCACCACCACTTTCACTGCCACCACCACCACCACCACCTTCACTGCCACCATCATCATCATCCTTAGTAGTATCAAGTCACAACACTGCTTTTATCAGTCAGTTTTTCTCTCCCCGTTTCTCTCCATGTTGGCATCAATGACTGAACTAAACTAATCTATTCTTAATTAACACACTGCTGCCGCTGCCACCGACGCCACGGCCATTTCACAGATCATTAGCCGTGTTGCAGTCATTAATAAGAAAAGAACGTTGTTCAGCTTTTACGCAAAGTCTTTCACCACTTCCACAAATATTTAGATTTCAAGATCTGGACAAACTTACAACAGGACACCAACTTCAGATTAATGGTAATTTCCATGCTGAGATGATGGTAAATAAGAAGGGAAGGTGAAGACAAATTCTTGTATTACAATATGGCCACAGAGTTAACAAATTTGGTTTCCAACCACTTTGTTGCAGGTTCAATCTCACTGCACAGTACATTAAGCAAATTTTTCCTATTACAGCATTAAGTTGACCAGTGCTTCATGAATGGAAGTTCATAGATGGAAACTGTGAGGAATCCCTACATATACATATATGTGTGTGTATAAATATGTGTATCACTATACATGTGTGTGTGTGTTTGTGTGTATACATACACACCTGGCTTAATAGTTAGTGCATTCGACTCACAATTGTAAGGCGTGAGTTCAATTCCTGGCAGAGTGTTTTGTGCTTGAGCAAGACACTTTATTTCACATTGCACCAGTCAACTCAGCTAGCAAAAAGGAATTGCATCTGTAACTCAATGGGCCAACTTTGTGTGACATTCTGTGTCATGCTGAATCTCCCTGAGAACTACATCAAGGGCTTCTTTCAGTTTCTGTCTACCAAATCCACTCACATGGCTTTGGTCAGCCCAAGACTATAATAGAAGACATTAGCCCAAGGTGCCACGCAGTGGGACTGAACCTGGAATCATGTGGTTGGTAAGCAAGCTACTTACCATACAGCCACACCTGCACATATATCTTACCACTTACTTGACAATCCATCTGTGTATGATGAAAGTAGAAAGCAGTGAAAATTTTGGGTTCAAGAAAGGAGATGGAGAAACTCAGAGTAGTAAAAGAAAGAATCTCTCCCTCTCTCCCTCTCCCCCTCCCTCTCTCTCACACTCACACACACCAATCACTCAGCATTTAAGCTAGAACTATACAGAAAGTACTGAAGGACTTGCTTTTCCGATTCTGAGCAGACAAACAACTTTTTACTGAGGAAATATTTAATAACAATAAAAATAATTAATTTAATTTCATCTCTAATTAGCAGTCCATCAGTTTCATTACTTGATGAACTAAATAACAAGAATATTTCCAAATTTCCAAGACGACCAACGCAACTCTACGTACTCGTGCGAAAAGTCAATACTTGCACTGAAATCTATCATTGTCAACAGCATAAACAATAAGTTAGTGGTATTGATCGCACTTCAGGAGATTCACCAACTTGTAAAATCTATAGATACAGTTCTAGATTCTGCAAGGCTGCCAACTATCCTGTTGAATCCTTAAATTATTTGGAATTTCCTGCGTCTTGCTACCATCATACTAAATTCTGTTAAAAGTAGGAGCCACCATTATACCATTAATGGTATCTTGGTAAGTGGTGGTTAAATGATTAATGCTTATATTATCCAGGCTACTATTCTGATTGGTTGGTCCACAGTAGAATGTTTTTATACCCAAAATATCTATGATACCATCCGACTGAGAAATACCTTTCCTATACATAAGTTTGTAGTTTCCAATAAAATTCAGCTTTGCTGTTGCCACACCCACCACCACCACCACTGCCATCATCATCATTTTAGTAACCACTTTTCAATATTTGCATGGTTCACTGAGGCAGATATTCTACAGCCAGATGCTCTACCTGTCATCAACCCTCACCTGTTTCCAACAAAGGCAATATTTCCCCATGGCCAGACACATTTTTCACCCAATATTGGAAAGGAACGACTCAACCTGTATGGCAGTGGCATTCACTCACAACTATCACTCAATGTCAAGACGTGTGTGTGTGCGTGTGTCTTTGTTTGTGGCCCCCATCTCCACCGCCTCACAATCGCTGTTGGTTTGTTTATGTCCCTGTAACTTTTCAATTCAGCAGAAGAGGTCGATTGAATAAATGCAAGACTTAAAAAATAAGTACTGCTGCTGATTTGTTTGGCTAAAACTTTTGAAGGTGCTGCCCCAGCTTGGCCACAGTCCAAAGACTAAAACAAGTAAAAAAAAAAGAAGAGTAAAAGACGAAAGATCAGTCATCCGTACTTTTGCTGACGCCTCTCTCTCTCTCTCTCTCTCTCTCTCTCTCTCT
>NC_068998.1:54467450-54470304 GCF_001194135.2 Octopus bimaculoides
TATATATATATATATATATACTTATATTTAGATGCACACACACACACACACACACAAGCGTGTGTGTGTGTGTTTTGACACATTTCCTCTATGCAGTATTGAGTTCTCTCTTATTCTATGTTATCACTTCTTGATAAGCATTACAGAACACAGGCACACACACACACACACACACACTCCAATATCACTTGAAATCTAGTTTGGTTCTGCCGATTTAGACAATATCATAACTCATGTCTGAAGACACATTTCTCTGTAGTTTTACATGGAAATTAATATCTAAAAAGATGTTTTATGTTCCTGAATTTCACACTTCTGGAACTAACGCTATGCCAGAAAGAATTATGTTCTAAACTAAATCTGATATAGATGTAGAACCTAAAGTAGAACAAGGAAAGAAGTTAACAAGGACACTAAAACATCTTTTGGCATTTCTTTTATAAAACCATGGGGAGAATTCTTATAGGAACTTCGAACTGGTTACAATCAGCAGTTGAATGTTCAAGAGCAAAGACTGATATTTTAATAATACCAGAATTCAGAATTCTATCAAAGTTAATTTGCTAATTAAAATAATATAAAACAGTTCTATTAAGCTGTATTCAAAATGAAATTTCTTTAGCTGTTGGAATTCTGTGCTCTTCCCAAGGGATTACAATCCAAAAATTATCAAAAGTCACATTTATTCACATTGTTTTGAATTAATCAAGTATTTCAAGATTTCGATGATGACATTGTGGGCTAGGTGTGAGAGGCCAGATCTAGTTAGTTTGAACAGAAAACAGATAGAATATTTGGGCCAGACATGATTGGTTTAAATGCTAAAGGAGTAAAGCAGCGCTAAGAATATTTTTTATATTGAATTTATTAATGATATTATACGTGTAAGAAATGAAAACAGAATCAAAGATAGGCATCTATACCAATAAATGTGGCGTTTGAGGTCTTGGTTAAGTTTTGAATAGCAATGACCAATGTCTGAGGGATTTTGACTAATTGTAAAACCTTTATGCTAATGTATAAAGAAAATTCAGGTTGCTCATAGATTTAGTCTCTAGGTTGTAAGTCAATAAGAGAACAGGCTTCAGATTGGCTAATGTAGCTGCCTTCGAATCAATAGGAACTGGACTCTTGGACAGTAAAAGGAAAGATTTGGGTTGTCTTCAAATATCAGCTTGAGCCAGTTTAACACCACCACTTCACTCTCGCGAGCCTTTAGTTCAGGTCTCCAGTGTGAGGTTTAGCAATACCTTTCTACAGTTTCAAAAACCCTGCCCTTCTCCTTATTAGATGATGATGATCCCAAAAGATGGACAGCAAATTGATGGTCCTGAACTCAGAATGAAAGGGGAGAACTAATACAGCACAGTATTAACAACAACAACAACAGTTTTATCAGGGATGTTGGTTGTTGTCTTTTAATCCCAGTTCAATGGAAACAAATGAAAATTCAGCAGACTTTATGATCTAAAGCATTCCAGTATGCCATGGTGCAGCATCTGAGATGCCACAGATCTAGAAAACTAAATCGTCCAATGTGCATTCTTCCCTCTTTTTCAAAGGATGTTGGGTGTAATATAAGGGAGATTTGACTGCTATTTACGGTTTGAGTGACTTTAGAGAGGTCTCCTTATTGGCAGCTCATTTTTAGCCAGGACCCACAAGTCAATTCAATTAATGCACTTGGGAAACCTCGTTGCAAGGTCAGTTTCAGTTATTCAATCCCTATTTCTTTTGCAGTTGTGTATTTTTCTTTTTAACAGCAACCTATGACAATGGTTTAATCAGTGGTGGTGGTCGAATGAAATATTTATATAAAAGAAGGAAAAAAAGTGAAAAGAAAAATAAATGAAAAGAACATTGATTCTGAATAGGAAATTTCATGATGTTCATTAGATATTGCTAAGGTGAGTCGTAGTGGATTAAAAAGCAATGAGACAGACTTGGGGGGTGGGGGTGGGGGAGTTGTTGGGGAGGGAGAAAGAAAAAGAAACAATTGAGCAAATAAAAGATGAAGAAAGAAAAAGGAAGATAGAGAAGAAGGCAAGGAAAGAAAACGTAAACAAAAAAAAAAGACAAAAATACAAAAGAAAATAAGAAAAGATAAAGAAATACAAAAGGAAAGAGGGGAAAGGAGAAAGGAAAGAAAGGATAAAAAGAAAGAAAGAAGGCAACAAGGAGTTAAGAAAGGAAGAAAATTGATGTGAGAGAAGTTGTGTCACAGTCTACCTTGGTTCGTTATTACCAGGGTAACAACAACTAACCTAAACTATCTCTGATACAACCCATTACTAGTTTAGTTTTGTTAAAAGTCAGGATTGATGAGAGAGGAGGGGGGAGGAAGGGGAGGAGGTGGTAAGAGAAATAATCAGTTATGGCTTTGAATGATTAGAGTCAGCTTGATTACTTGACAGCAGCTATTAATAAGTGGTCGGAGAATTCAAAGTAATAATACAGTTACAGTGGTATTAGAGAAGCTTTGATGGGGGGAGGAGGAGGGCGGCTGTGTGGTTTAGCAAGCTCACTTCACAACCAACTGCATCATAGTCTCACTTTGGGAAATTGCCTGGGTCTTTGACCATATCCTAGAACAGGGCTCTGAGACTGGTGTGCCACAAGACGATGCTGGCTGTGTCGCAGTGGAACCTGAATATAATTTTTCGCCCCTATATTTTTAGTTCAGGTGTGCTGCCGAATTCTGAAAAGAATATAAGTGTACCACAGGTGTAAAAAGGTTGCAGAGCACAGTCCTAGAATTGACCTGACTGACCAATGCCAAGTGAGTGAAAGTTGGCAGAGCAAAATTCATCCTGTATGTGAGTGTGCATGTATGTATAATATATATATATATATA
>NC_068998.1:54470462-54473716 GCF_001194135.2 Octopus bimaculoides
TATGTATGTATGTATGTATATATATACACTACTGCAGGCATGGCTGTGTGGTTAAGAAGCTTGCTTTCCAACCATGTGGTCTTGAGTTCAGTCCCATTACATGGTACCTTGGGCAAGTGTCTTCTACTATAAGCCCAGGTCAACCAAAACCTTGTGAACAGCTTTGGTAGATGGAAACTGAATGAAGCCCATCATGTGTGTGTGTGTAAGTGTGTGTGTACATAGTTTAAAGTTGGACAAATGAGAAAGGAGTGCTCAATACATGTTATAGAGTTTATGGATTTTTAAAATTAAAACTGACGCTGAGAGTTTATCTGACTATTTGAGTTTCACCTGAAGATCACAGTGGCTTGAAACTCAAGTCAAGACAAATTCTCAGCTTCAGTTTTAAATAAACTAAAAAAACTATTCACACACACACACACACACACAATAGTGACTTGAGTATAATGCAAGAAATTTAATACAAAGCCAAAATCAAGGAGAATTCCGGGACAACATTATACTAGAGTGTAAAAAACCAAAAAGATAGAGATAGAAGGCCAAAATAATATAGAACTGATTTTCAAGTACAAAAAGTATGTGGGGGGGGGGTGCAGTATTATATTTGAGATCACATCATATGCAAGTAAATACAGAATATGATGCATCTTCTGCTGATTATACAGGGAAAGAAAGAAAGAAAGAAAAAGAACGGTGCTTTTAGGAAAAAAAAAGAAATATCATTTGCAGCATTTGTTCCAGCAGACAAATCCCTTGTCCTTCTTACCAACAGAAATCCAACGAAGCAACGAGTTGGCCTGCTGGAAAGCTGTGAGCAGTGATGCCATTGTCGAGAAAACGGGATATAAATCAAATCAATCAACCGTGAGAAGAATTTCCTCGTCTGAAGTTACAACAGAAAACTAAACAACACCAACATCATCATCAACAACATGCTTTCCACAGTCTTTTGCAAGATTCTAGTGCACCAACATAACTTATTATTATAATTATTATTATTATTATTATTATTAGTATTGTCATTGTTGTTGTTGTTAAACATAAATAATGTAAATGAAACAGACTGAAAAAGTGAAATCAGCTCTCATCAATAATTAACAAAAGGATTACAGCATTAGACGAGAACAAAAGTTTAAAAATAACAAACAGATAAATATAATAATATAAATAAATAAAAAAAACTTTTCTGAAAAATCACAACACCATTTGTCATTGTGTCTTAGATATATCTTAATAATGTCAAAGACCATCCTCTCTTCTCATTCTTCAACGTTTTTGTTTTGTTTTTGGGTTTCTTTTTTTTTTTTTTTTTGGTTTTGTCTCTTTCTAATTACAATACTGAATTAGAAACACTACTAACAAAGAATGGTAAAGTCTCTCTAAGACACGGTTGGCACTGAATCTATTGGGAAGTATGTAGATCTCTTTCAAATCACACGCAAATATCTGCTCCCACTCAGTGGTGTCTTACAGGATGGATCTGCAGGGCAGTCGTCCAGGGGTACCACAGGTGAAGGGGTCCAATATGAATCTACACATGCTGTGCCTTGTGGTCAATATATAAATACTATCAGTCCCAGTGCATTGTTCTGCCCACCAAAGAGCTTATAATGACAGCAATATGTTATATCCATCATTGGGCCAGCCACACCCACACGTACACACACACACATCCATAAACATCATCATCATTTCTATGGGTAGGAAAAAGTTTATTGAAGCAGATCTTTTACAGCCAGATGCCTTTCCTGTCATCAACCTTCACCTGTTTCTAAGCAAGGTAATGTTTCCCCACTGGCCAGAGATGGTTCCACAGAAGACTAGAAACGAGTGACATTCATTTAAAACAATCACACAACATCAAGACAAACTCACACACGGTGAGCTTCTTCAAGTTCTATCTACCGGACCTGGTCTCATAAGGCTTTGGTCAGTCCAGGGCTACAGTGGAAGACACTTGCTCAAAATTCCATGCAGTGCGACTGAACCAGAAATCACACAATTGAGAAGCAAGTCTCTCAACCACCCAGCCATGCCGGTGCTTTACACAGACGCTTATTATTATAAATACGTTTGTGAAGAAGTGAGACATAAGACCAGACGATAATGGCTTTGCTGTCAGCCATTTGGTTGACAGTTCAGAGAAGAACCTAGCAGTTCAGTCAGTTGTAATTCTCTATTAAGATGTAATTTACGCAGCCTTTTAATTACCGGCATAATTGGTAGGAGGAGGAGGAGGAGGAAAAGTTAGCAGGTTTGCTAAATGTGACTTACAGCCAATGGATATTGGATATAGCTGTTGTCAAAGGATGTTTAGACCTCAAGTCAATTCTGATGGAGAAGTCCTAAGACCAAAGGCATTCCAGCCATGACTATCTCCTCAGTTTTCAAAGGATCACAATATTCAATATCTTTCATGTTTTACTTGTTTCAGTCATTGGACTGCAGCCATGCTGGAGCAGCACCTTAAAGGGTTTTGGTCAAATAAATGGACCCCAGTACTTATGTTTTTTTTAAAATCTGATACTTATTCTATCAGTCTCTTTTGTCGAACCACTAAGTTACAGGGACATAAACAAACTGATACTGGTTGTCAAGCAGTGAAGGAGACAAACACACACACACACACACATATATACTGAGCTTCTTCACTCCCAACACATTGGTCAGCCTGGGTCTATAGGAGAAGGGTGTTGTCCAAGCTGCTCTGCAATGGGACTGAACCTGAGGTGCCATGGTTGCAAAGCAAGCTTCTTAACCACACAGCCATGTCTGATAAAAAATATAAATAAATAAATAAAAGAACTCCAAGCTGGTCCTGGCTGGGAAGCCTGCTTGATCAGGGACAGACTTGGGAATTAAACCATAACAACAAAGATAAACTGGTTATGGGTCAAAAGTTAAGTGGTTTGCTGCGGAGCAAAAAAAGAGAAAGAGAAAGAAAAAAAAAGACAAACAAAGAAGCTCAATGGATAAATAATACAAGATACAATGGCAGACTAGACTGTGAAATATATTGCCATATGGGAGAAGAAACGGTATTGTGAATGGAAATGTCTCTTAAGCATCAAGTGACTGTTATAGATCAGCACAAGAGATCCAGTTTCAGGATGATAAAACAGAATGAAATGAATAGCTCACCACCCCACACCATGTCTTATGCTGGATGGGACACCCCAGCAGACAAAAATAAGTTTTTCTTAATTAGCCTTACAAAGAAGAACAATGCCCATTACATATATATATATATA
>NC_068998.1:54474139-54479718 GCF_001194135.2 Octopus bimaculoides
AATGTGCTGTGCATGAGAAGACCCGGCAAGCCAAGTGAGATCGTTGCCAGTGCCCCTGGACTGGCTCTTGTGCGGGTGGCACATAAAAGACACCATTTCGAGCATGGCCGTTTTCGTGTGGGTGACACGTAAAAGCACCCACTACACTCTCTGAGTGGTTGGTGTTAGGAAGGGCATCCAGCTGTAGAAACTCTGCCAAATTAGATTGGAGCCTGGTGTTGCCATCCGGTTTCACCAGTCCTCAGTCAAATCGTCCAACCCATGCTAGCATGGAAAGCGGACGTTAAACGATGCTGATGATGATGATGATGATATATATATGCACACATCATCATCATTATCATCATTTAACATCCTCTTTCCATGCTGGCATGAGTTGAACGGTTTGACATGGGGCTGGCTAGCAGGGAGCTGTCCAGACGCCAACTGTCTGTTGTAACATGGTTTCTACAGCTGGATGCCCTTCCTAATGTTGGGTGCATTTTATAATATATACATATATATATACACACACACACACACATTTGAAAATAAAATGCATGTGTGTGCGTGATGTGTGGCTTTAGTGGTTAGGGTGTTCGATTCCTGATGATAAGATTGTGGCTTTGATTTCTGGAGAGGGCAATGTGTTGTGTTCTTGAGTAAAACACTTCATTCAATGTTGATCCAGTCCACTCAGCTGGCAAAAGAGTGTAATCCTGTGACAGACTGGCATCCTGTCCAGGTGGGGAATGCACGCACAACAGAAACCAGGAAACTGGCCTCATCAGTCTATAGGACTCAGGAACGATACATATATATATCTATGTATGTACATGTGTGTGTATATATATATATATATATATATATATATATATATATATATATATATATATATATATATATATATATATATATAGATAGATGGATGTATTTGTATAGGGTCATTGAAGCTGGTGAGAACGATCTGGTTGTTGTTCATTTGGAACTTCTGTTAGTTGATATCTATTGGAAAAATGCAGGCAGAATTATTCTAAAAGGAAGCAGTTTTAGTAAGAGAAGAATGGATAAGAGTGTTTGGTGCAGGGTCTAGAGGGTGAGACAAATGTATTGAGGGAAACAGTGTTGTTAGAGTGATGTATAGCACTTAATACCTAAAAGTGTGCTTACTAGTTTACACACACACACACACACACACACACAAAGTGGATATTAAAATGGATATACATATATTGTATATGAATGTGTGTGGGTGTGTGTGTAATAAATCTTCAGGCTACCTATTCAGAGGAATGTTGTTAGGATTGTTAGAGTGAAGAATTGGCTATTAGTGTTTTATCTTTAAAATGAGTACCACAAAAGTCATTTTGTTGCACCCATTTCTTTTAATAAAATGTATGTATGAATATGTTTATTTTTATATATATATATATATATATATATATATATAAAGGCTGAGTTCCTCTTGAATGTTGGGTCTCATGGAGATAAAGTGGCTGAGTTCTTTTCGAGCATTGAGTCTCACAGAGGCAAAGTGACCGAGTTCCTTTTGAGTGTTGGGCCTCATGGAGGCAATGACCAAGACCTTTGACATTCTGTTGTGCTTGAGAAGACCCATCAAGCCAAGCAAAATTGCAGTCATGGCAGATACTGGTGACACGCAAATGGCATTCATGCCAGTGGCACATAAAAGCACCCATTACACTCTCAGAGTGGTTGGCGTTAAGAAGGGCATCCAGCCATAGAAAACTATGCCAAGTCAGGCTGGAGTCTGGTGGTTAATAAGTTTCCATTGCAATCATTTAGTTTCAGGTTTGATCCCCTGGCATGGCACTTCTTTTTCTATAGCCTCAAACCGAACAACACCTCATGATGAATCTTAGCAGAGAGAAACCATACTAAAGCCTGCTGTATATATATATGAAACCACAGGTAATCCATCATGTATGTATGCGCATATATCTATCATCATCATCATCATTTAATATCTGTTTTCCCTGCTGACATGAGTTGGACAGTTTGACACAGTGCTGGTCAGCCAGTGGAGAGCTGTCCAGATTCCAATTGTCTGTTGTGAGATGGTTTCTACAGCTGGATGCCCTTCCTAAAGCCAACCACTTTACAGAGATTGCTGGGTGTTATATACAAATATCATTTTCATTTTCAAGCGTGGCTGTGTGATAAGCTTACCTCCCTTCCACATGGTTCCGGGTTCAGTCCCACTGTGTGACACCTTGGGCAAGTGCCTTTTACCATAGCCATGGGCCAACCATGCCTTGTGAGTGAATGTGATAGATAGAAACTGAAAGAAGCCTGTTGTACACACACACACACATATATAATTCCTTTTAATAGATGTAAACAATAACATGATGCTATGAATGGACCCATACAAGAATTGTCAGGAAACCAATGCAAAGAAGAAAACGAAACAATCTTTGGGAAATACGAAATCATTGTCTGAGCAAGGAACCATTTGCAGAAGAGAAAGAAACTATTTATCAAGAATTATAAGCATCTCTGACACGAAGAGATGGAGAACGAATGAAAGAAATGGTCAAAACACAAGTGAATGGTGAAAAAAATTGAAAAATATGGAAATTAAGGAATTAATTAAACTTCTCTTCAAAAATACCGTCTTCACTTTTCCTCGAATGAGAAAAATCAAATATGTCCAACAATAAATCAGGTTGCCAAATATTTCAACCAATTTTCTTTGTTTATTTTCAGCAGATGATTTTGTCTGATCATGTCATTTTGAGCAGCAAAGCACAAACGCAGCAATATAAGGAATGAGGGGCAAGGGTGGAGGGGAAGAAGGGTCGACAGTTTCCACTGATTCTTTTCAATGGAAATATTGATTTTGAACAGACAAGACACAGGGCCAACTTCAGTAAAAGAAAGGTGTGTGTGTGTGTGTGTGTGCATACACACACACATGTATGCACAGTGTGATTTAGAAGTACCTGTAGCCTTAAAATGATACATAAAAAATATTTTTATTTTCTTTCATATATTTTTAACAATTAGCTATTTTACTGTAAATCTTTTGAGATATACATGTATATATCATATGGTAATTTTATATCTATTTATCTTGCTTTCTACACCTATCTATCTATCTATCTATCTAGATATTAAAAATATACAAGGTAGGAAAATTTTAGAAATTTTGCTACCATTGGCCTAGCATGTATAAAATAGTCAATAGGCAATATATTTTTCATATAAAAATTTGGCGTACACGCTGATGAGAACTTCACCTAGCAAATTATTTTATTTGCTAATTAAAAGTTTGAAACCCAGGTCCAGAGAAAAATATGGTAAATGTTTTTATTTTTCATTCCTTTTGAAATTGCTCTTAACCATGATTTGGACTTTGACTGTTCCTTCTAGCATGTATCACGTCCTGTTTTGTGTTTAAATGTACACTAATTTTTATCTATCTATCTATCATAGATAGATAGATAGACAAACAGACAGATTGATAGTGACAGACAAATAGAATATTGTTTTAATAAAATATTGTTAAAAGACAAGGAATATTCATTGTCCTCAGAATGATTCAAATTAATGATAATCCAACTGAGGTGTGGAGGCACACCTAGTTTAACTGTCCAGGTTAATCCTAACAGCAGGCTGGGTGGATGACAGGACAACAGAGCAGCTACCCTGATTAGTGTAGTGGTGGGGTGGATGCATTGTATGCAGTGATGAGGCGATGGGAGGGGTGGTGAGAGAGAAGACATTAAGATAATTAACTAACCTCAGGTGACATTCATTGTTAACTGGTTTGTGATAGAGGCTAGAGGGACTTCTGAGCCATTAGAGAGTCTTTGTGCTGGACAGTAGACTCTCCATGGTTACAACATCAGACATTGGAAACAGACAAAAGGTAAAGCATTGTAAAAGTCACTGTTGTTTAGCCCCAGGCTGGCCTTGGGTGAGAAGACCTATGATCACACACACATTGAAGCAATGACCAATTCTGCTGTTTTGTTTATCTAAAAGTACATTATTCAACGAGTCTTTGCTTTACAAAAGATGGTAGGTTTACAGTTTCAAGTAGAAATGGAAATACTTGGTGTCCTATAAATAGGACTCTGAGACAATGTGATGTAGCTTATTTAATGTTCTCATTTAGTGTCCTATTTATAGGACAGTGGGACTTAATGGGTTAAGTACAATAGTGTATGCGTGTATAAATACATAAGAGTGTGTGCACTGTGCGTGTATACACACACACACATATGTGTACACTTATATATATATATATATATATATATATATATATATATATATATATATATATATATATATATATATATATATATATATATATATATACATACATATAGATAGATAGATACAAACACATATATTTGAGAAACAAGCTGACAAAGAGCTCCTCCAGGGGTAGCAGTATGATAGTTAAGTTTTCTTGTTGAAGGATATAGCTGATCACTGCAATATATACTGTTTCTAATAGTAACAAAGTCAGTAGTTGTTTGCCCCATGGGACTAAAGCGGTACCTTTAAGAATATTCAAGGTCATACTGGGAACGTACTTTAGCAGAACCAGGAGCTTCCAGAGGATATTAAAGTCCATGGAGTTGCATGTGTCGGCATTAGTAGACGCTGAGTGAACCTTTCCTTGAAGTCATTGGCTCAGGATATAATTCATGAAATAGACAGGGCGAGAGGAGACATGTGGGACAGAAAGTCGCTGAAGAGGTCACAGAATGTGTGAAGAAAATAATAGTAACAAAGTGAAGATCAAATAAATAGCGCTAGTGTTTAATTCGAAAAATGTGACCATCCCCAAATATAACAAGGTGTCTGTGTGCGTATTCACATAAACAAATTTGATTACATACATACAAAAAGATACTAAACAAGTATGCCCGCAAATTATGCGCACACGAATAGAATTACAATAGAATCCTCAATTTGTTTTCGTTCAGAAAACTCGTTTATTTGCAGAAAGTTCTGAAACACTTCCTGTAACGTTGAAACGATCTGTGGACAGACAGCTGTTCAGGTTTCAGTTGGTATCTTGAGCTCTGGAGGGATTGTCACAGGCTGCTAATTTTCGTATGGGTTATATTCGATTAAACTGATCTGTTACTAACCTCAGCTAATATATTTTAGGCGAAATGACAAAACATAAAACTAGAACAATTTCAAGATTCCAGCAGCAGCACCACCACCACCACCACCACTAACAAAGAACAACAATTCTAAAAGTCAACAGAAGCTGTCAAAGTAGACACATTTGAACGAAGCCTCTCTTCAACCTAAAATCGATAGAGAGTATTTAACCTTATAGAAATACACATTTGGGAATAGTGGTGAGTTATACAGAACAACACGACACATATACAGAGAGATAGACAAACCAAGGCAGATTTTTCAGGAGACAGAGAGAGAGACAGAGAGAACAAGAAATGAAGACGAGAATATAAAGATTGAATTGGGCAAACGAAAAGAAAAACATTTAAATGGAAAAAGGAAAAATAATTCAAAGATATCGCGCCATAATTATCATAACAATGCCAAAACTAAGTGCCATGATGTTGAATATATTGATTGGGGAGGGG
>NC_068998.1:54479728-54481314 GCF_001194135.2 Octopus bimaculoides
GGGGGGGGGGAATATAGATAACACACACACCGCTCGCACGCGCGCACACAGGATTCCAAGAGGAAAAAAAATATCAGAAGTTTTTTGTTCAGTTTTCTTTATTTTTTGTTATCGTTATCATTATTGTTGTTGTTGTCATCATCATCATTATTATTATGATTATTATTATTATTATTATTATTCGCGTTATTGTTATTTGAAAAGCCAGACAATCCAGTCTGACACGCAGGGAAGAAAGATATGGTTCTCTTAACCGACAGCAGGATATGTGTGTGTGTGTGTGAGAGAGAGAGAGAGAGAGAGAGAGGAATGAGATGGAAATAGTAAATAGGAGTGAGGAGAGAAAAGAGAGATTCGAAAAGAAAATATATGGTAGACAGGGAGAGAAAGACCGAAAAAAGAAGGAAAATTTGATAAAGAGAAAAAGAGACGAACAGAAATGAGAGAGAGAGAGAAAGAGAAAGTAAATGAGAGAGAGAGGGAGGGAGAGAAAAGAGAGTAAGACGAACAAAAAGGGATGTAAAACAGTTGACGAGGAAGATAGGGAATGAGTGAAGTAGGAGGAGAGAGGAGAGATATGACAGGGTTGAGGGGAGAAAGAGAGAAACAGAGAGTAAAATGAGAGAGAGAGAGAAGGGGAGGAGAGAAAGAGAGATACTATAATGGAGAGTGTGTGAGGGGAAAACACACCGGGAGAATTGATTTTGACGTCATTTTTCACTGCATCGAATTTATTGTAGTTGTGGTGGTGGGGGGGGAAACTATGAGGAAGCTGCACGTTTGGAGGATGAAGAAGAAGACGAAGACGGAGAAGAAAGAAGAATTTACAGTAAATGAGGCTGCAACGTTCTGGCATTGACTGAAGAAAAACAAATACAGACAGTTGTGTTATTAGCCACCATGTGGCGATATTCAGTGCCACATATACATACATACATACATATATATATATATATATATATATATATATATATTACACACACATACATATACGTATGTGTGTCGTTTACGGGCATAAATATATATTTTACACGAAATAAAATGAAATACGAGCGTATTTAGTCTTTATAGTTCCTGTTTAATTGGTACAAGGATTTCAAAATTTATAGGAATGTAAGAAATACAGAAAAGAAAATCAATACATTAATTTATTCTTACATATGTGTGCGCGCGAGAGAGAGAGAGAGAATGCGCGCGCGTGTGTATACAGACACAAAGTGCACGAACGAATGCGTGAATAATAATACACATGTACACATATATATACATGAAGAGAGCATGTGTATGTACGCATGTATCTGTGTATGTAGTCATGTATACACAGACATATGCGCACAAGTATATATATATATATATATATAAATGTGAATGTATTGGTATGTATGTTTGTATGTATAAACACGCACACATGATATACACACACAAGTGCATCCATCTATCAGTCCATACATACATCCATCCATCCACACGACAAAATAATGCATTAAATGAGACAGTTAAAACCTAATCCCTGTTTCATCACCCAATCTTGTATTGGTTGTAATGACGGCGAACAAGTATCGGCTTTATCTATCTATCTATATATA
>NC_068998.1:54481369-54483869 GCF_001194135.2 Octopus bimaculoides
TATATATATATATATATATATATGTTATAGCCAGATAATCTAATCTAAATACAGGCAGTGCTTCTAATGATGTAAATCTAAGCTGATCCCTTAATCAGGTCTGGATAAGCTGGGTTAACATGAAGAATAGGAAGAAAACAGGTGACAGAGGAAAGGAAAGAGTAAATAAACAGTGGAGCAAAGAGGAGTAGTAAGTATATTAGCTATGAAGATTGCACGTCGATCGATTATTGGGCTCCTTGCAGTTGGTTAATCTCAACAGATAGGGAATAATAAGGTTGCCATCACGGCATGCTTCGTTCACAACTATCGAAAACATTAGCTATTACAATGTCTGTGTGTGCGCGTATGTGTGTGAGTGTGAGTGTACACATTGCTTGTAGTTAAATTTACACACACACACACATATATTTACAGGTACAGATTGGAAAATGTGTCCATTTGACTCGGAAAATGCATCAACACAGCAACACAATTGCATCAACAAATAATGCATGGGGAGAAGATGCGATAGAATGAATATACGGTGTGTGTGTGTGTGTTCAAAGACCTACTTTCATTATTAGACGGGAAAAAAAGACACATTGTCATATGTTTATGACAATGTGTATGGATACACACAAACACATATTTTGCGCGTGTGTGTATATATATATTTACACACACACTGACAGTTCCAATTTATTAGAAATGCGAAACATCAGATGATCACACTTGGGTATATATTTCAAATTATAAACAAATAAAAAAAAAATCACACCTCAAGCATACATTAATGTTTTGTAAATAGAACACCAATGTATGCGTGTGTGTATATAATATACATATATATACACACAAACACACACAGTTAAGTGCACATAACTGCCTTATCTTTTTTTTTAAGTTTTACGTACTGTTTTTAAAAAAAACAACCCTTTCCATTCTTTTAATTATAAATATTTGTCATGCAATTAGCGAACCAGCAGCGACCACAGGAATTCTAAGACAATGTAAACATTTATTTTTAAATCAAATAAAATATCCAAAGAAACTGAAACTGTGTCTTAGAAATTCTCAGTAAATTACGTTTCCAAAAGAAGCAGCAAAGTCTCACAGAATGGTTTATAAATATAAATATTTTCCTGTTTCATTCTATCACATAGTTTTCGTTTAAACCAGAGACTCATGTTGGAATTGCCAAAATTACTAAGGAATTTAAAGATTTAGTTTACAACATTAACAAAACACACACAGATCATAGATATAGGATGCTTCTTCCTTCTCTGGGAAGAAAAATAAACCAAAATAAAGAATGACTTATAAAAAGGCTAAACATTAATGAAGGACAGAGAGGATAATGTATATGTGGAAATGTGGGGATTCTAAAATCTATTTTAGATTCGCAGGTGATGATGCTATTATTGTTATTAACAATTAAAAGAAAATAGAATTCGTTTGCTGTCTGTGAAATACACATGGAATCCAATATGACCAGTGGCGACTGATGAAGGCTTCATTGAACAACCGACCAATACATCATTGTTTAAATATAAATAAACGAGGATCCAAGGAATGAATGCTAGAAAAGCTAAAAGACAAGAGGCAGCATTCATGGTGATGTCGACTCGATCGATTCCCTCTATTTGACTGCTATTTATTCTATCGACTCCGGCAGGATTTGAACGCAGAACATTAAAGGACGTGACTTAAATACCGCAAGGTATTTAACCGACATTCCACTGTTTCTGCCAAATCCTGCCGCCCTGGGAAAATGTGCAAACATACATAAAATAAGGGTAGGAAAAGATGAACAAGAACGACAAGGAAATAAAGGAATAGTGTACAAGTCCGTCATGACACGGTTGGCTATAATAAAATGGCTGTGGAAAGGTAATTTTAAAAGACAGGTAAGGTAAATATAAACAATTGAAAATACCTGATAGATGACTCAATATTCTCCTCGATTTTTGAAAGACGTTCCTTACCACCAGCTGTCTCCCCACAACTTGCAGAGATCCGCTGATGATGTCCCTCTTCGGTAGTGGTGGTGGCTGTTGTCTCACCTGAGCTAGTAGGACCCCTGGAATCAACCGATCCGCGACATTTACGAGAAGGGTCACTTCTGGGAGATAGGGGCAGGGCTGAATGTTGGCTGCTGCCAGTACTGTTAGCACTGGAGTTATTGTCATAGGTGGACGGGGATCGGGCTGTCCGGTGAGATAACGATGTCGACGACGACGACGAAGAAGATGAAGACGACGACGACGAAGAGGACGACGACGACGACGATAAGGAAGAAGAGACTGTGGTGTGCGATGACGATGATGAAGAACAAACAGAAATGGAACCAGAAGATAATAACGGTAGTGATGGTGGAGACAATGTGCAAGTGGATGAGGAAGGTAAGAGCAAGTTGGCCGATTTCTTCACCAACTTACTGTTGTTGTCGCTTTTTTTTCCGGACGAATTCAATGAATTCAATGAAGACAAAGTCGACGAACGAACGGGCGACAATAAC
>NC_068998.1:54485202-54487204 GCF_001194135.2 Octopus bimaculoides
AGCCAAAAGGTGAACTTCAACGTGACACAATTTCAGCCAGAGTACAAACTAAAAACTTATTGGTATTCATTTGAAAATAGAATTTTTTAAAAACTAATTTGATTGATTTATTTATTTTGTAAACAGCTGTAATCCAAAACAAACAAGATGAAGATGTCCTAATTAAAGCCTGACTGGTTTTTGGTGCAAAACTTTTACTCTTCATTTAAAATAAGTTACAAAATTTGAAATCACAAAAATATTATTTTACTGTTGTAAAATTTTAGGAGAAATTAGAACCATTAAATGGGGAAAAAAAAGATCTGATAAGTTCTGTAGGATTTCATTGCTTTTTATCATATACTTGTTTCAATTGTTGGACTGTGGCCATGTTGGAGCAATACCCTAAAGGGTTTTAGGTGAACAAACTGACCTTAGAGTTTTATTTTTCATAAGTTTGAAACTTATTCTACTGGTCTTTTTTGCTAAACCACTAAGTTACAAGGACATAAACAAACCATCATCAGTCGTCAAAAGGTGGGCAGACAAACACATGCACAAAGACACACACACTCACATACATACACATATGGTGAGCTTCTGTACAGTTTCCGTCTACCAAATCCACTCACAAGGCATTGGTTGGTTTGGGATTATAGTAGAAGACATTTGTCCAAGGTGCTGCACAGTGGGACTGAACCTTGAAGAATTTTTAGTGAAATGAATCGACCCCAGTATTTATTAAAAAATTTTTTTTTTAGATCAGTACTTATTTTATCGGTTTCGTTTGCTGAATCATTAAGTCATGGTGATAGTAACACACCAACATTGGTTGTCAAGCAGTGGTGGGGGACAAACACAGACACACACACACACACACACACATACAATGGGCTTCTTTCAGTTACCATCTGCCAAATCCATTCACAAGGCTTTGTTTGGTCCAAGGCCACTCTAGAAGACACTTACCCAAGGTGCCACACAGCGGGACTGAATCCAGAACCATGTGGTTGGGAAGCAACCACAACTGTGCCTATTTTGACAAAAAAAATATTTTTAGTGCCTTTAAGCTTATGGGAGACCCAATTTCACACATAAGACTCAAGGTGATTTTTGGAGACTTTTTTGAAAACAATGTGTCTTATATGCCATCAAATACTGTATTTTCTGGCACTGAAGAGATAAGCCAGTCATTGAGATGTTGTATTTACTATGTTTAAGGCGGTGAGCTGGCAGAATCGTTTGCATGCTGGGCAAAATGCTTAGTGGTATTTCGTCTGCTACTACGTTCTGAGTTCTAATTCTGCCAAGGTCGACTTGTGGGAGGGAATGACTTGACAGACTTGAAGTGGTGAGATGTGGAGTGATTTGATTAAGAGAACAATTGCATTCATCCGAGTAGCTGTTGCTGATGGTCTAGGGTGAAGCCTTGCCAAGGATAGTTAGCATAGAACTAAAGGAATTCTGTACTTTGAGCTTACAAAGTGCTAAAGGATTCGGGAAGAATGTCTACATGTGGTGGGTAGACATTAAATAACTTGTGAGGTGTGGGAACAATTCTGGTCAGGCAGAGGTTGGGTTTGGTGGGTGAGTAAGGGATCATAAGTATTTAAAGGGTTTGTGTGTCAGTCAAGGAAGTAAATAAGGGACAGAGATATATATAATGTTGGAATGAAAGTTCTGCCACATTTCAGGATGGGAAACAAAACAAATGCTTCTTTGGTCGTAATTGGTATATTTAATCAAGGTAATATTTCCTCTAATTATTGATAACATAATCCTAATATATCTGGGAAATTATTGATCCCTCAGGCATAAAATTCTTCAGATTTCAAAGCAAAGAACCATTCAGCAAGATTTTTAACCTCTTCACAATTAATAAATATCTTCTCCTCTAAATAATGTTGCAATGATCTAAAAAGATGATGGTCAGACAGAGAAAGGTCAGAAGAATAAGGAGCATGGCACAAAACTTCCATATTTAGGGGCCATAGATCTTTTCCTAAGTGACCTGGGCAATATG
>NC_068998.1:54488282-54489207 GCF_001194135.2 Octopus bimaculoides
TATATATATATATATATATATATTTATATATTTACAGGCATGGCTATGTGGTAAGAAGCTTGTTTCCCAACCACATGGTTCCACATTCAGTCCCACTGCATGGCACCTTGGGCAAGTGTTTTCTACTATAGCCTCAAGGCCGACCAAAGCCTTGTGAGTGGGTTTAGTAGACAGAAATTAAAAGAAGCCCATCATACTTGTACTCTTTTTGTTATGTGTGTTCTGCATTGAGTAACAGATACTCCCATGTCACTTTTACAGTTACAAAGACAGTTAGTCATTTATTAGCCCATTGGAAACAACAAATGACTCTGTTGCTCACTAATTGCAATATAAATTAATTATAGAAAAAGTAAAAAATTAACAAGACACAATTAAACAAACAAGTGAGCCTACCCCCAAAATAAAGACACACACACACACACACATTAATACATACACAAACATATATACATGTCTGCACACATCCATATATATTTACTCACATACACATACATACAGACATGCGCTCACACATAAATTATACAGACAGAATATATATATATATATATATAAACATGTATAAACATGTATATAACACATATATAAACATGTATATATGTACCTGAAAATAGACATTGCATTGCATAGAGAACAAAAAAGAAGAAAAAAACCAAAAATCTTAAAATTCTCGAGAGATAGCTGTATTATCTATGGTAGTATATAAAATACCAATATATTAATTTGAAATTCAATATCTTTGAAAAGAAAAATATATGAGCAGAATGCAAAATGTAACTTCATCCTCCTCCATCTCTCCGCCTCACCGAAATAAAACATCATAGCGTAATTTTTGAAAATGTGAGAAGTACCCTATATGATAATACATACACACATGCAATTGCACACACATATATACATAGCAATACAAATATATATATATATA
>NC_068998.1:54490141-54490641 GCF_001194135.2 Octopus bimaculoides
ATGTATATATAATATTATATGAAATGAATAACAAATACACATAACAAAAACAAAACAGATGCCAGATAATTTCATTTCTATTACAATATGGTTTTGCACTGTTCTTTTGATTGAATTATCTGAATTATCAAAGTGAGAAATCTCACCTATGTAATACTCCAGACATTTCACTAATTTCACAAACTCAGCTTTTTACTATTAGATTAGCTGTATATAAATGTGTCTGGTGCGTTGGAGTGAGGACTGGTATTACAGGTGTGTGTGTGTGTGTGTGTGCGTGCGTGCTTGGAAGGCCTGTGTCTAGGTCTCTATCTGAAAATGCATCTTTGCATATGTTTAAGCAAATTATGTGTGTACTGGAGTGTGAAATTGTTTATGCCTGCCTATAGATGCATATATGTTGACTGATAAATATGCTTTAAAGATAAATACTTTCTGTAAATAAAGCTTAATTCAATTTTAGAATTGAATGTAGATTTTCTTTTTTTTTTTTTTTTTTT
>NC_068998.1:54490651-54504809 GCF_001194135.2 Octopus bimaculoides
TTTTTTTTTTTTTCTTTTTGTTTTACCTAAAAATTCGACATAAAAAATAAATTTTGCATGTAACTTTAAAAAGTTTAATTTTGTTTCACGAATAAATGTGATATGTTAGAAATATATTCAAGGTATGGATAAATAAAGTGGTTTTGCACGCTGCTACGAAGGAATTTTGATATTAAAAGTCCTAATTAATGGAGCAACAAAATATGTACAACAAGCATATTCCAGTTTTTGATTTTGGAGATAATCTTTAAACACTTTGATAGAGCAAAAATCATAAGCTCTGTCTCTCCCTCTCTATCTCTTTCACTCTCTCTCTCTCTCCCTCACTCTCTCTCTCTTTCTCTCACCAAGTCATGAAAAGATATTCTGGAATTTTGTCGAAGCATTAACACTGAATGGGAACTGACAATCAGCAACTGAATATAATCATGGCAGCCATTTGCAAAAGTATGGGTTGGTGTCAGCAAGGTTGTGTAGTTAAGAAATTCAGTTCACAACCACACGGTTCTGGGTTCAATCCTATTGCATGGCACTTATTTTCTGCTAGGGTTGATCAGTGCCACGGAAATAGAATTTGGTTGACAGAAACTATTGAAGTCCGTCAAGCATTTGTATGGCTTTCATCCTTTATATTTCACTTGTTTCAGTCAGTGCACTATGCCCATGCTGGGGCACCATCATCTAAGGTTTTTGCCAAAAAAAATCAACCACAGTAATTAGTTTTTAAGTCTATTACTTACTCTAGTACTTACTCTTTTGCTAAACCATTAAGTTACAGGGATGTAAACAAACCAAGACCAGTTGCTAAGAGTTGGTGGGGGAAAACACACACACACACATACATATATATATATGGTGCTTGTGAAAACATTGATGATGATGATGATAACAATGATGGGTGACTTGAACATTTTTCCCTTTCCTTCTTTGTTTCTTCATATTCTTCTGGTTTAAAATAAAAACAATTTCTTGGTTAATATAATTAATTAACTAAGGTGGCAAGCTGGCAGAATCGTTAGCATGCCAGGTGAAATGCTTAGTGGTATTTCGTCTGCTACTACGTTCTGAGTTCAAATTCTGCTGAGGTTGACATTGCCTTTCATCCTTTTGGGGTTGATAAATTAAGTACCAGTTGAGTGCTGAGGTCGACCTAATCAACTGGCTCCCTCCCCAAAAATTTCAGGCCTTGTGCCTCATGTAGAAAAGAATTTAATTAATTTAACTATCAACTGAAGATACACAATACATAGAAACAGTCTGTCTATGGTCATAGAACTGGCAGTTAAAATCATTAAATGTTAAATTTGTAAACAATCTAACATCTCAAGTCACTCATAATAAAGATTCTTTTGAGAGCAAAAGTAAAAAAAGACAAAATTGAATGAAAACAATTTTAATATGCTTTCCTGTCTTATATGAAAAATAGATGAACCAATAATTAATCTACTAATGACTAATAAATTGATTACTTGAAATTGATTACAGTTAATGTTGTTTTAAAGAAACACATTAAAAACTGTCAACAACAAGAGAATTATAAAGTCAGCCATCATTATAATCCACATCCGTTGTGATGGGGTTTGCTGTCTGGGGGAGACACTAAATATCATCACCATCATCATCATCATCACCACCACCACTAACATCACCATCATCCTTCAATGTCCTCTTTTCCGTGCTTGCATGGGTCAGATGAAATTTGTTGAGACAGATTTTTCTATGGCTGGATGCCCTTCCTGTCACCAACCCTCACCTGTTTCCAAGCAAGACAAGGGTTGGCCAGACGTGTTTAATTTTTCCCCCACAGAAGACTGAAAGCAAACAGCTTTCTTACTTATAACCATCACATGATGTCAAGACAATGGTACGCACAAACATACACACATACACAGATACATACATACCTGTATACATACATACATACATACATGCATACATACATACATATACAAACATACATACATTTATCTATCTATCTATCTGTGTGTGTGTGTTTGCCTCCAGAGTGAAAAAGTACTGTCCCCAGAACAGGCTGAGGGTCCAATCAGCCATGCCAGTTCATCAATATCCAAACAGCGGCACCTAATTGTCTCATTCTGGAAGAAATCAACCTGGCACATTGGATATTTTTGGACAAATTCCAATATAATTTCTGAGAATCTCTGCAAGAGGAATTGAAGCACTATACATGCACCAAACTTTGGTGAAGACATGGAGACACAGTAACTTTTTAATACAATCAAAATGGACAAGTTAGATGCTGTTTTTTCTCAAAATCTATGGATTCTGTCAGCACAGGCATGGCTGTGTGGGTAAAAAGCTTACTCTGCAACCACCTAGTTTCTGGTTCAGTCCCACTGTGTGGCACCTTGGGCAAGTGTCTTCTACTACAGCCCTTGGCTGACCAATACCCTATGAGTGAAATTGGTAGGCAGAAACTGTGTGGAAGCCTATCATACATATTTATGTTTGTCATACCCACACCATTCAACAACCTGTGTTGGTTTGATTCCATCCATGACCAAAAAGGATATGTATTAGATGTTCGTTAAATATAAATGCTAGGGTCAATTTGTTTGATTAAAAACCTTTTGAGGTGGTGCTCCAGCATGGCCACAGTCCCGTGACTGAAACAAGTAAAATATACTGCCGACAGTCAGTAACTGCAGCATCTTTCAACATAGATCCTTCAGTGAACCAAAGTTCCTCTATCAAATGTTTTCTTCACATTGTTTTCAATTAATCATTCATCATTTTGTAGCTTTGAGATTTCAGTAATGTGACTGTTTTATTTTTAGAATGACATTGTAAGGTAGGTGTGAGAGGCTAAATCTGGCCAGTTTTATAGCTTTAGTTAAGCTATACACAAAAGAAATTGATAGAGACACAGAATGTGTAAGTGAAAGATTTATTTCGTTAGACACATGAGGGCGACAGCAGCCAGTCAACGTCGAAAACCCACTGGAAGTAAACTTTGCTGCAGACCAGCTGCCTAGCTAACCCACAGTGAAGTTCCTGTCTACAGTTTATCCATCATAAATGCTTAGGCGTTGCCCTACAGTTTGAACTTAAAACAGACTGGATATTTGGGTTGGACATTGCTGGTTCAAATGCTAAATGGTTAAGGCACAATGACACAGGAAAGACTCAATGACCTTAGTGTTCTTGCTGTTAAGAGTGAAGTTGCTGGGAGAATTTATTTCAATGGAATAACAAAATCAATTGCTTTAAAAGGGACGTGTTTTGTTTAGTTATGAGAATTTGTAATTCTGCATTATTGAACTTATTAAAGTAATTATTGACGATATGTTTAAACATTCAATAAATTATCCAATTAAACAAGCAGATGTTTGTATTTTCTTTTCTCAAAATCAAAAACTGCTGATTGTTGAAAGTTTTGTCCATGGAGAATTTCACAAAGAAAAATTGTTTTGTTTTGTTTTTTTTATTTGCTCTTGGTCTTAGATGCAGGAATGGCTGTGTGGTTAAGAGGCTCACTGTACAACCACAAGGTTTTTGGTTCAATCCCACTGCACAACACCTTGGACAAGTGTCTTCTGCTATAGTCCTGAGCCAACTAATGCCCTGTGTGTGGATACATGGGAAATGTGTAGAAACCCATCATACCTGTGTGTGTGTGTGCATGCATGTGTGTGTATGTGTGTGTGTGTGTGTTTGTGTTTGTCCCCTCTGTCACTTAACAACAAGTGTTGGTTTGTTTACATCCCTGTGACTTATCAGTTCAGCAAAACTGACAATTGTCAGTAACAGGAAGAGCAGCCAGTCATAGAAAACCTCCATTAATGAATTCTGTCCAATCAGAATTGCCAGCAAGCATTAAAATGATGATGGTGATGATGATAGACTTTTCAAGTAATTTTACATTTCCTCATTAAAGAAACTGCGATTCACCAAGAAATATTTCTAATTAATATCTTTCAAGAAAAACCAAGAAAAATACCCAGAAATCTTCGGCTCAACTTCAATAGTAATTCTTTATTAAATCTGCAAAATGGTATATTTTTAGAATGTCTACAGAAGAATCTAGTATTACTATTATAATTTATTCTTCATCAATTCTGTTGTTTATTAACAAAAATAAATATGTTAGTTTATTATTTCCGATATTAATTTTTTGTCTACATATTTAAAATTTAAAATTTTCTGTTTTGCTTTAATTTGATCAACATCCATTAATCATTAATGATTTTGATGAGTCATCAATCACCACCGAGCAGCAAAGACACAAGCGAAGACTTTATAAACTGAAGAGAGGTTAAATTAAGTACAAAGTTTGGTTGTTTTGATTGCACTTAATTTAGGTTAAAACTTTAATTGAAAACTTTAATAACGATATTATTAATGAAATACTGGGAATTAGATGGCAATAACTTATAACAATAAAATACTGAATTATTTAACACAAAAAAGAAAATCAAATTCATTGTCTTGATACAAAGTTTAGCCCAGAGGTAGCACGCTGGCAAGCATCATGAGGAGGAGGGAAAATCTTTATTACTAGCCTTAATATGTCACTAAAGATTGAATCTTTGGATCTGCTGGAGTCACATTCCTGGAAGTAATTGTTTCATTCTCTCCAATTCTTTCTTTCAATGACTATTTTTCTGACCTCCTCCAAGTTGTAAAATGCTTTTGTCTGAAGACTATCATTCTCATCCATATTTTAAATCACTTAAAAGAGACCAGTTTTTTTTTTCTATCTGAAGAAAGCGACTAAGCCTTATGCGTTATAAACTGATTGAGTAAAACATATGAGGCAGACTTAATGACAACCCTTACTTTCAAGGCTCTCATTTATTATTCCATTCTGATTCCGATAAATATAACAGTAAATGGATTATGAATATGTGTTGGCCAAGAATCGTTAAGCCCTGATACTAATACGATCTTGCTCTTTTTGTTTTTTTTTTTGTTTTAGTTAATTTATTCTGCTACTTCATCATCACTGATGTGTTTATGTTTGTGAATTGATGTAATGGGAATAAATGTGCACCTTACACTGCTGATGACGGTCTTGCTAGAATTCCAGGATTCTAAATAGAAACACCATAACCTGCCAGAAAGCATTCACTCTGCTGCTGTTCTGCTGTTTCAGCAGAACTGACACTTCTTCAAAATAACATTAGCGCATCTCCAGACTCTCCTGATGGAGATATTCCTTTAAGAGATCCTGATATCAATCTAATTTAGTTCAAAGCTGAAAATCGCACACACACACACAGATACATACACACACACATATATACCTATATACGTACATATACATACATATATACATATATATACATATGTGTATACAGACACACACACATTTGTACATACATATATCATCATCATTATCATTTAACCTCCACCTTCCATGCTGACATAGATACACACACACACACACACACACACACACATATGTAAGTACATATATATATATATTATATAAACATATATATAAATGTGTATATACATATATATATTATATAAACACACACACGCACACGCACATATATATATACATATACATACATACACACACACTCAAATGTATACATATATATGATGTTTCCATTCATCATTTTATGTTTTTACAAAAAGAAAAAGCTTTCAGAAAATTTCCTACCAATTTAGAATATAAATTGAACAGCGTGTGTGTTAAGAAAGCAACAAAAATAACAAAAATTAGATAAATAAAAGCTTTTTAAGCTGAAACAGAGACCCCCACCATTTAAAACTATTCTCTGGGGTATCTTTAATTTGAGAGAGTAACATTGATTGGCAATGTTTTCTAATCACACAGACATGATCTTCTCAATAATAAACCAGTTTGATTCTGTCTTATGACAGCTGAGTGTAGCTTACCTAAACCAGTCTGTCGTTCAAGTAATCGAGGCCGAAATAGCTGAATAATGAAAATATTAGACGACTTCCTCAAGGGTTAGATGTGTTCATGTCAGCTGCAAGCATTTCATTGTAGTTCTGCATGAGATAAATTAGACGAAATTGCTTCTGTTAACTTATATTGATATCATCATCATCATCGTCATTATTGTTTAACATCTGCTTTCCATGCTGGCATGGGCTGGACAGTTTGACAGGAGCTGGCCAGCCGGGGAGTTGTCCAGGCTCCAAAATATATATATATATTGGAGGCTGGACATACATACATACATACATATATATATATATATACATATATATATATATATATATATATATATATATATATATATATATATGTATATATATAGATAGATAGATAGATAGATAGATAGATAGATAGATAGATAGATAGATAGATAGATAGATAGATAGATAGATAGATAGATGGCCTCCTCAAAAGCTTTCACTCCACATTTTTGTTTGTCATCTACCTCAATCTGAAGTAAGAGTTTCTGTGGCCTCTGGACTTCATAATGGTCCTTATACCATTCTTAAACCTAGTTTTAAGTTTAAACCGATTGTGTTTCCCCCTCTGCAAGCTCACTATAAAACAGCTGTTTGGGTGTGCGTTCTTCTGCCAACTGAACAATATGGCCAGACCATCTCATTTGATTTTTCAGAATCATTGATTTAACTGAAGTGATGCCTCCAGATGGAAAGACATCTGAGTCTGGAGTGAAGAAGCCCCATTTAATGTTTAAAATGCAGCAAAGACATTTTTGGTGGAATCATTCTAACAATTTGAAATGTCTTTCATATATATATATATATATATATATATCATTACATATATCATGATATACATGTCTGTATATCTCTCTGTATCTCTGTATATCATTATGTATCACAATATATATATATTCATATATGATGATATATATATATATATATATATATATATATACAGTCATGAACCATTGATGAGGGTCCAATCTATTATGAATTCTGTCTCTTTAATCTAAAGTCTGTCATATCCATTCAACTCCCCCCCCACACACGCACACACACCATTTCTTTCAGGCTCTTCTCATATTCTCATAAACCTTCCCTACTCTCATATTCTCATATTCTCACTCACCCTCTTTACTTTCTATTATTCTCTTTACAGCCTTCTTTTTGCTTTTATTTTATATTCCTACCGTCTCGTCTCGTTTCCTCCATCCATCCATCCATCCAGTCATCCAGCCAGCCAGCCAGCCAGCCAGCCAACCAACCAGCCAACCAAAGTAACCCCTATCTGTCTCAGCTGATAAGAATAGTCAATAAAACTGACTGTAAACTAACTAAATGGTCACTCAATGACTGAAAATAAAAAAAAAAGCAAAGTAAATAAACAAAACATATGAAGTGAAACAATAAATAAAAACACCAGCAGAAAGAAACTATAACAGGGAAAAAGAGAGTGAGAAAAAAAGAGAGTGGGAGAGAGAGAGAAAGGGAGAGAGAATGTATAGAAACCTGACAATGCCTGGAATCGCAGGTGATAAACAGCAAATTGATTATAGCTTACTGCACATACATGTGTGTGTGTGTGTGTTTGTGTACGAATGCATATATATATATATATATATATATATATATATACACACATATATATCTATATATGAGTGTGTATGTGTGTGTGTGTAAGTATATATATGTATATATATGCATGTATGTATGTATATATATATATATATATATATATATTTATGTAAATATACACACGTGTACATACACACAAAATAATATATATATCTATATGTATGTATATGTATACATCCCTACTTATATACATGTGCATACACTCACACACATACACACACACACACACTCACGCACACATACACACACATACACATATACACGTATGCATACACACGTGCACATACATGCACACGTACTTATTGTAGTGCAGAGATGTCTCCCTGCAGCCATTGACCCCATAAAGGGATCAGCAGAATCTGATCCTCCGCAAGATTTATACTCTTTTTCCTCGGCCATGTTAAGAACTTTGTTTTTCCTTCTTCATCTTCTTTTTATTGTTTTGTAAATTCAAATGTGTATATGTGTGTGTATATATACATAAGACTTTATGCACACCTGCATACACACATATATACATATACATTATGTATATATATATATGTATGTTTGTATGTATGTATGTATGTATATATGTATATATGTATGTACAAATGAACATGTGTATGTGTATATTTTATTTATGGATGTGTGTATGTATTTGTGTATGTATTTGTGTGTGTCTGTGTGTCTGTGTGTCTGTCTATTGTATATCCATTTGCAGCTCCCTTCACCATTCTCTGACAACCACACCTTTCGGTTATTGGTTGTGGGTGGGAGTATAAACACAATTCTGTTCTCAAGAGATTGAAACTTGAGGAATTGACGAAGTTAAGAGATTTCTCTTGCAGTTTACAGCCATCTGCCGAGTTGGTGGTGGCAGCAGGCAGCAAATGAATTCTCACTGCTTCTCCAGATGAATGTTTCAACAGATTCCAGTTTTACCATTTCTGTTGAATGTAAAGACCGACCATTCTAGGTGAGAAATATCTAAACAAAACTATCTTTGGAATATCTTGACTCTTTGAGAATTGATGAAGAAAATAGTGAAGTGCTTTTCTTTCAATTTGTGCTGAAGTTGTCTGGGAATGGAAAGAGACGGAAAGAGGCAGGTAAAAGATGAAACAATCAAAGTTGATTAGAGATAAAGAAATGGGAAGGGGTGGTCAGGTGTGGTTGTCTGGTTACTATAGAACTGACAGGCCTGTCTGTGATGTTGAGATATTCATGTCACCACCACGTGACTCTGGGTTCAATTCCACAGTGCAATGCTTTCAGCAACTATCTCTCCCTTCCTCTCATTCATCTTTCTCTCTCTCTCACTCTCTGTCTGTCTGTTTCTCATTCTCTCTTACTTTCTCTCTTTCTCTCTCTCTCTCTCTCTCTCTCTCTCTCTCTCTTTCTTCATGTACCATGCCTACAAGCATCAGTAATCATGGATCTCCATGACAAAGTCTGAATATTCATGAGTTTCCTTGGCAAAGAGACAGAAATAGTTTCTCCGTTTCCATCTGCTAGTTTCTTTACAAGTTACTCTGATAGTTTCCTTCTCTCTCAAACAAACCCTTGAGGTACAGGGTCCATTTAACCCGTAAGAAGAGGGACTGGTTCACACAATACCAGAGCATGTCTAATCACTGGTGGGATTGTAGTCCCTTACAAGGTGTTCAGGGTTAAATTTGACAGTTTGTATGAAAGGGAAAAGAAAAACCAATAACTCCATCCAAAAATAAAGAATTCTAAAACATGAAAAAATATCCACAAGATTTATGGCTGGGAGGTAACAGTTTCCTCAAAGTAGTATCGGTCCTCAGCTTCTACTCCAGAACCTGGTGCATGCCTTCCTGATTGTGTCCCGGGAAAGGTCTTTGAACATCTTGATCCTTGTGACCAGCTTGGCCTTGGTGTCGAAGGCAGAGCAGTTGTTGTCTTTCTCAGCCATGCTTCACACATAGTAATCCATGGGATTACAATCAGAGGAATTAGGAAGTCAGAAGTTGAAGTTGGTGATGTCTTAAAACTGCAGAAAAATGGATAGATGTGATTGATAAAAAGACAAATGAAAACAGGAAAGGTTGCCATAATGCAAGAGATACAGTTTTACTAAGTTCTTGTATGGTTTTGCAATGTATGAAAGGAAAAGTATTGAATCATTTTGTTGTAAAATAGTCTGATAAAAGATCTATAATCAGGAAGCGTGAAGATGTTAAAACAATCATTTAACCAAAACAATGTTCATCTTTACTATATCTAAAACAAAGAATATAGAATTGGTCTGCCATAAATCTCTTGATAAAGCATAAATATAACCAGGAAATGTTAGCATGTCACAAGAGCAATCCATTAACAAGTTATTCTTTGACTATACAAGGCTTAAAAAAAAAGTATGGAATCGGTCTGTTGTGAATATTTAGATAAAAGATAAATAAGCAGAAAATGTGAGTCTGTTGTTGGAAGAATTGTTTAACTAAGTCAATGTATGACATTACGATGCATAAAACGAAGAATATAGATTCTTCACTTTCCTCTAAATATCTTGAAAGATAAACTAAAACTAGAAAATGTTAGCATGTCACAAGAGCAATCCGTTATCAAGCCATTGTACATACATTTACCTTTTTGCTTGTTCCAGCCTTTGGACTGTGGCCATGCTGAAGCACCACCTTGATAGGTTTAGTCAAACATATTGACCCCAGAGCTTATTAACATATATATATATATATACATACACACATATATACATATATATGTGTGTGTGTCTTTGTGTTTATCCTCCAGCACTTGACAAATGGTATTTGTTTCTTTACATTCCCATAACTTAGTGGTTCATCAATAGAGTCCAATAGAATATGTACTAGACTTTAAGAAATAAGTTCTGGGGTTGATTTGTTCAAGTGAATCTTTTTGAGGCAGTGCCCCAGCATGGCCACAAGCTATTCACTGACAGAATTAAAAAGAGAAAAGAAAAACCGTTTTTAAGAGAAATCATTTTAGCAAATCACTTTACAGCTTTTACAACGTTTACAAAAGAGAGAACAGATTCGTTTTGTTGGATAAAAAGAAGATTAAAACAAGCAGGAAAGGTTACTGTGTTACAAGAACAAGCATTTTGCCAGCTCAATGTACGAGGATACATGGCATAAAAAGAAGCATGAAGAATCATTAATTCCTGTAAATGTCTTGACGAAAGATAAATGTAAGGAGGAAAGGTTAGCATGTCACAGGAGCCAGCGTTTAACCAAGTCAACGTACGATAAGCTATAAAAACAAGAAATACAGATTGGTTTATGCGTGAGAGTCTTGATGAAAGATAAATAGAAGCAGGAAAGGTTTTTGAAGATAGGAAGAAGGTTGGATTTAAAGAAATTTGAAACAAATATAACTGATGTTTTTGAGACAGAGAAATATTCCAGTTGGAGATAGTTCAAATTTAAAAAAAAAATTTTCCTGTCTTTTCCAATAAAATAATTCCTTTTAAGAATTTCTTTCTGATCTTAATGATATTTTATTCCACCTCTTTCTTTATCAGTTTCGTCAAAATAATAATAATCATCATCATCATCATTATCATTGGCGTCGTCATCATTGTTATCATCATCATCACTGTCATTACCACCTGCACCATTACTACTCTCACCACTACCATCAAAATACACCCCCACCATTCTCCTCTTCCTTCTCATCATATATATATATATATATATATATATATATATATATATATATATATATATATATATATATATATATATATATATATATGTATATATATATATTCATAGATATTCTTTTATTCTTTTACTTGTTTCAATCATTTGACTGTGGCCATGCTGGAGCACCGCCTTTAGTTGAGCAAATCAGCCCCAGAACTTATTCTTTGTAAGCCTAGTACTTATTCTATTGGTCCCTTTTGCCGAACTGCTAAGTTACGGAGACGTAAACACACTAGCATCAGTTGTCAAGCGATGGTGGGGGAGACAAACACAGACACACACATATATATGACAGGCTTCTTTCAGTTTCCGTCTACCAAATCCATTCACAAGGCTTTGGTTGGCCTGAGACTATAGTAGAAGACACTTGCCCAAGGTGCCATGCAGTAGGACTGAATCCGGAACCATGTGGTTGGGAAGTAGGCTTCTTATCACTCAACCATGCCTGTGCCTCATCATCATCATCATCATCATCATTTAACATCCGTTTACCCTGCTGGCATGGGTTGGACAATTTGACAGGGAGCTGGTCAGCTGGAGAGATGCCCAGGCTCCATGTCTGTTTTGGCCATGGTTTCTGCCGTTGGACGCCCTTCCTAACATGCCAACCACTTCATAGAGTGTACTGGGTGCTTTTACATGGCACTGGCACATGCTCTTTTACATGGCGCCAGCACCTGCAAGCCCTGAAGAGAAGGACATCTCAGCCAAGAGAGAGGACCTGCCTGTATGTATGGACAGCCACAGTTTTACTGAGCTTGATGTGTCTTCTCCTGCACAGCAAACCACCAGAAGTCTCAGTTCCTTGTCATTTCTTTTGTGAGGCTCAATGTCTGAAGATCCTTTCGCACTATTTCTTACATCTTCCTGGGTCTACTCCTTCTACACATTAGAGATCAGCACTTCTTCACACAGCTGCCCTCATCCATATGCACCACATGACCATGCAAGTAGAGTCTTTCTTCTTACATGCAATATCTGATGCCTCTTATACTCAATTTCAAGAAACGAACAACATTGCTTGTATGATGATGATGCTCATTTACAATCATCACATGATGACAATACAAGCACACACGCACACACAAATTTCAATTTAGAGAAAACAGGAATCCAAGAGTCTGGTGTTGGTCTGCATCAGACAAAATTGTATTATTTCTTGGTATAAAACTAAAATCATTTGATAGAATCATTGTGAGAGGAAATTTGCAATGTTTCAGAGAATATCTTCAGCCAAGACAGAGATATGTTGTCTCCGTGACAGATTGGAACAAAATGAATCAGAATTTATCTCTGATTATTTAAAATTACTTATTTAGAAAATTTATGTTTGGTAATACTAACCTTTGTCAGTCTGTACTAATGACAGATATTAAGCAAATTTAATTGTCTGAGTGATTTTGTTTCTTTCAAATTTATTGTTTTGCATAGCCATTGTATTAATCGTCTGTGTTGATTGGCCAGAATAAGCAGGCGACTCGTTGCATATTATATACAACAACAATATCTACAACAATAATATATACAATATATATATATATATATATATATATATATAAGAGAGAGCTTTTCCTTCTTTTTCCTTTTTGCCTGTTCTTTTCCTAGCTTGCAATTTACTTCGCCACCTCACATGTGCCAGAGGCATGAAGAATCCAACACACACTGTAAAATGGTTGGCATTAGGAAGGGCATCTACTCATAGAAAACACATCAGAGCGGACATCAGTGCTTGGAGCTTGCAGCTCACCAAATTCTGTGAAATTGGTTCAGGATGAAACAATAGACGTTAAATGATGATGATGATGATGATGTTGGGCTTCTTTTAGTTTCCTTCTACCAAATTCTACTCACAAAGCCTTGGTCAGCTTGATGTCTAGAGTAGAAGACACTTGGCCAAGGTAATACACAATGGGATTGGTCTCTAAACTAAATGGCTGCAAAGTGAGCCTCTTAGCCACACAGCCATCTCTGTGCTATCATAGAATCATTTTTAAGAATATTTTCAAAGATTTTCATTTCACAGTTTAACATCTCTAATTTCAAAGCAATTCCTTTCTAACAAACCCTCTGACATTGTTCTTACTTCTTCAAGTCACGTCTCTGATTTACCGTTTCCTACTTTGTTAATTCAAGCCATTCCTTGCTAGATCCATCCACATCATTCTTTAGTCTCATTCATATCATACTTTAGTCTCATTGCCATTCCGTTTGTAACATACATGACACATGCAGCAGTTTATGGCCGACTTTTTCATATATAAGAGGGAAACTGTCTTGACATCGATTACAAAGGAAGATTAAATTTAAGATTTAGTACACTGCACCCCCTTTCTCTCTCTCTCTCTCTCTCTCTCTCTCCTTCTTTCTGTTGCCATTCTTTTCCCTTTGAAAAGGCCTAGCAGAGATTTTTAAGCAGCAATGAGTACAACCTGCTAAGGAGAATTTAAAACCAAAATCCTCCTTTAAATGTCAGAAAGGTCAACAACTTCTCCTGTTTGAATTCAGAAATAGGCACTGCACGTGCACATGCATCGCAAACCTCGGAACAAAGCGTTCTCTCACTCACCCCCACCGACACCTCTTTAAAATATTCCTGCATCAGAACATTGATATATGTATCTACACGCTTGCACACACACACACGCACACACACACACTCATGTACACATACGCATACCCACAAACGCACACACAGATATGTACATGCACGCATGTACCCCCACCCCCACCCCCACACATGCTTAGCCACATACACATGTATACACACACACACATGCAGCACATGTGCATGCACACATATACACACACACTAATGTACACACACACACACACACAAATATTTCCAGCAGTAGAAAAGTGTACATTTTTAGTGGAACAAAAAGAGAATGTAAGTGGGAGTGGTGGAGTGGTGGGGAGTTGGGGGATGTTGG